>NC_089805.1:4707905-4867905 GCF_029633855.1 Hoplias malabaricus | reverse complement strand
CATTCCAAATAGCAACATACTCACTACATAGTGGACATCATTCATTCATTCATTATCTGTAACCGCTTATCCAATTCAGGGTCGTGGTGGGTCCAGAGTCTACCTGGAATCATTGGGCACAAGGCGGGAATACACCTTGGAGGGGGCGCCAGTCCTTCACAGGGCAACACAGACACACATTCACTCACACACTCACACTTACGGACACTTTTGAGTCGCCAATCCACCTACCAACGTGTGTTTTTGGACTGTGCGATAAATCATTATCCAACCTCTCAGAGCACAGGGATAGTGAGGTCATGTTTAGACCTTGTAAACAGGGTGAAAAGAACGAGACAAAATTATTCATGCCCTATGTCTGCAGCCTGCAGAGTTAAATAAGACTATTACTTAAGCTTGTATGTAATCCGTATATGAATATATCACTCAGATTTGGTCACAAGAGCAGAGAAATGCACTGGAGTGTAACATCAGTGCATTCAGTTTTCCATTAGATCAAATGATGAATATGCTAATATGGCTAACATAGAATAACTGTCTCTTTCTCCTCATTTTGCAACACAGCGGGATCCTTTACCACCTGGTGCAAAGAGGTAGTGGCCTCCTGTGATTCAGAGTGTTGTGAATCTCTTCCACTGTATTTCTCTCACACTTTTCTCTGTTTCTCTCTCTCTCTCTCTCTCTCTCTTTCTCTCTTCCCGTAATGTAAGTTAAAGACTCAGAGAACTACAGCTCTGCAGGAGACAAGGCGACAGGGTGTCTGTCACTTTGGAGTGCAAACCTAAACATCTCCCAACATTCAGTAAAAACAGAGAGATTCTGCCAGAACAATTCCAGCCCACATTGTGAACACCTGTGATTTAAACATAGCAGAGAACTCCTAATCTACTAGAACGGCTAAAGCATTACATTCCATTTCATTTATTAAAGCAATTACAAAATGTGCAGAGGAAAGTGTCATGGTTTATCCACCATTTACGGCGTGTCCAGATCATTGTGACCATGCCATGACCAATGACCACAACCGCAGAAAACACACAGACTGAGCATTTTCCTGTTTGTAATTCCTTATCAGAATTAGAACGCAGAGAATGGACCCAGCCCTGTGAAGGACTGGCGCCCCCTCCAGGATGCATTCCTGCCTTGCGCCCAATGATTCCAGGTAGGCTCTGGACCCACCGCGACCCTGAACTGGATAAGGGTTACAGATAATGAAAGAATGAATGAAGAATGGACCCACTTACAAATTACCCTATTGAGCTTCACTGGGCCATATATAAAATATAAAATACATATATAAAATATCTGTTTAGCCTCGGCTCTTTTCTGAGCTACCTTAGCTTTACAAGCCCACAGACTACATAATGGTTTGTGCTGAGGAACCTACTATTCCTTTGGTTCCACCTGGGAATGAACCTATATTGGGACACTGCACCTATTTGTGTTGGTGGAAATATGCCATCACATTACAACAGAAAGGGCTAATAGACAGTGAACCAAGGCAGGGATAGAACCCAGAACTCCCTTCATTTAAGTGGTACATTAAATCCGATGTTATTTTTAAGTGCGACATTCGGTTCCATATAGTTTTCCGTTCCTTTCTAGGGAATTGGAGCGAAATCTCAGTGCTTGAAAGTGTCTGTAAAACAGAGACAAGGGAACGTGCGTCCACCAGTCTCCCCATCATCGGCGTCGCCCAGAGAGTTGCTGCTATGACAACCGTAAGCTCACCGTCTCCACGTCTCTCGGCTCGGAAATGACAGCCTTTAAAAAACGGGATATTAAAGGGGCGGACGATGAATGACAGTGCGCCAGGGGGTAGAATTAAAGGGGAGGATGCTCATTGGAAGCTGATTATGGAGCTGCTGGAATTAGCCAGAGCAGAAGACATCAGGAGAGCGGAGATGTAAAGACAGTGGTCAGCACTAGAGGATGATAAGTGAAGCACTGGACACTTTTTTTATTTTAGGGTTTATTACCAAGATCAACACTATACGAGAATGGTTTCCTTATTGCATGTGTAAAAATGTTATAGTGAACTGGGGACTTGCGTTCCTTTAAGACACAGCTAACGGTCCAACGGTCCATCCCTGCACACGTTGGACGCTTGATTAGACAGGCAACAGTCTAAGTGATTGGATGGATGATTGGACAAGTGATTGGGCAGATAACCGAGCAGGTGAATTGGACAGGTGATTGACTGTGGTGGAGAAAAGAGCACAGAGAGGATGTGAGAGAACAAGCAAGACTAGAGGAAGGATGGAAAATCAAAGCTGTAATCAATTTTAGCCTGTATTTCTATCTATTACTGAGCAATTATCACATAATAATAATATAATAATTATGTAATATTCATTTGGCTTAGAATAACTAGATCCAAATTTGTCTTAAGTATTTAGACACCATTCACCTTCATGCCACATGCCACTCCTCATAAATAGTTCAGCTAATTTAAGGTGGACATGTTGGTGACACAATGGAGGTAGCCACTCTCAGTGCTTCACAGGCAATGAACAAGTAATTTTTCTCCTTTAAAGTCTCACTGCCCTGATACTCCTCCCAGTATGGCTAGAATTTTGGGTTCCCACCTAGAATTAATTTATTCCAAGAGGAGAGTGGTCCAATTTTCTCTGTAATTTGTGGAGCTATATGGCAGCCATGGTAGCGGTTGGTGTGTCACCTGCCCACTCTGTGCGTGTGTTTTTCATGGATGTATTTATTAGCACTCCAAGCTACAATTAGATGAATTTGGAATTTAGAATTTGCTTCACTGACAGACACCCACCACTTTAACAGTGTGAAGCTGCTCTACAGTTTCTCTGAATACCCAGAAAAGACTGTTGTTTTCAAGATCAGTTTTATGGATTTAAAGGGAACATATCATTCATTCATTCATTCATTATCTGTAACCCTTATCCAATTTAGGGTCGCAGTGGGTCCAGAGTCTATCTGGAATCAATGGGCGCAAGGCAGGAATACACCCTGGAGGGGGCGCCCGTCCTTCACAGGGCAACACAGACACACACACACACACATTCATTCACACCTACGGACACTTTTGAGTCGCCAATCCACCTACCAACATGTGTTTTTGGACTGTGGGAGGAAACCGGAGCACCCGGAGGAAACCCATGCAGACACAGGGAGAACACACCAACTCCTCACAGACAGTCACCCGGAGCAGGAAATGAACCCACAACCTCCAGGTCCCTGGAGCTGTGTGACTGCGACACCTACCTGCTGTGCCACCGTGCCGCCCGGGAACATATCATGCTTCAGGGCTGGAGCACCTACCAACCCCCAAACTGTATATATTGTTTCCAAACTAGCATTTACCATGTATATTGTCAGGCACTCGTGTAGGGCGGAGTGATGGAGGCGGACGCACTGGCTAAAAACACAGCGAATTTTATTTAAACAAAACAGAACCATATAAAACAGACTTCAAAAGAAAGGAAACACGATGACTGGAAAACAAATCATGGCAGAGGAAACAAAATGAGGAACAGCAGAGACAGACTAGACTTGGAAACGAAATGAAACGCAACGTGGAAAACAATGACGGAGAAACAGCGGAGACAGACAGACTTGATAACATGACAGAAGTAACAACGGAAACAGTACAAATGACCAACCAACGGGAGAGACACAAGGGAACTTAAATACCAGACACAGACAAGGTACACCTGGAACAGATAGTGAGAGGGCAGGGTAACAAATGAGACACAGACGAGGAGGCGGAACAAAAGCGGGACTAGGGCAGAGACATGGACAACAACAAACAGAGCCATGTGCTAAGAGAGCACATGGCAGGGAAAACAGACATGACAGGACGAGGGCGTGACATATATACATATATATTTCTTTTTATTTTCTTATCTTCTTATATTTGCTTTATTTTATTTTAGATTGCATTACCAAGGAGAGCACACCGAATCTCATTGTACCTGTAGAATGACAATACATGTATTCATATTGTTATAAAACCTTCCAGGTAGTTATTGCTCACCTGCTGACATCAAGTGTAAAGACTTTTACGAAGATATGAGAGAACCAAACAAAAACAAGAACCAAAAAATAGAGAACTGAGCAAAAGTGATAGCCAGGATATAAAAGAACTGCACAAATACGAGAACCGAGAAATAAGAGCCAAGCACAGATGAGTGCAGGGAAAAGAGGGGTGGGACAAGCAATAATTAGAGCCAAGAAAAAAGAGAACCAGGCATAAATAAGAGTAGAGAAATGGTAAAAAAAAAAGTGAGCAAAAATGAGTTAAAACGAGTTAAAACGAGACCAGATAAATGAGAGGACTGAGCAAAAATGACAGCCAAGAACTAAGACATCGAATCCTGAACAGGAACTGAGAAATAAGAGAACGCAGCAAAAATGACACAAGAATGAAAGAACCAATGAAAAACAAGAGAAAAAAGAGAACTGAGCTAAAGCAGCTAAAATTAGAGCTTCATTGGGCCTTGCTGGATGATTCTGCTTGCGTGGGAGGGAGGGAGCTGTGTGTGGCTCATACTCATTTAAAAGTAGCAGGTGCTGAAACCTGTTGAGAACCTGGGGGAATGCTGTTGCGTTGTTTGGTCCTTGTGGTATTTTGACTACAGCATGTCACAGACGTTTCATTAAGACCCCAGAACTTTGTTCACTTGTGAAAAAGAGGTAGAATACAGCCCTTTTAAAATGGCCAACTGTTACGGGGTGCATTAGTGTACCACCGTTCACTATGTGACCTACTGACCACTTGCACACTCACAACTGTGGTGAAATTCACACTCACACTAAGCAAGGATGGAATCCAGACAATGCAGATGTTGTTGCCACTTTGTTTTACCACAGTTCCAGGCTTTAAAGAGTTAAAGGTCTAGAACCCCTACCCCACCCCTCTCTCCGATTGTGACGAGTGGGCAAAGCCCATTAAATAATCACTAATGGTTCACTAATGAGATTGAGTTCTAATGATTTCCTGGTGTTAACTCTTAAATCCAATCCCCCTCCACCTCGGAATGATCACCGTCATTTAAAACCGGCTTTAAACTCCCCAGGGAGCAGCTGTCGGACCAGAAGCCGGACTCTCGGATGAGCTCATGATGGTCTGGGGATTTAAAGAGGAATGATGTCGGAGACTTTAACTCATTATCTCTGCGCACACTGTGAAAACGAGAGAGAGAGAGAGAGAGAGAGAGAGAGAGAGAGATATGAAGGATGCTGACCTCAAGCACTGACCCATTCCCTCTGCCTGACCAAAGCAGTAGTTCCAGATCATGCTAATTGCACTCAACTCTTTCCACTACATTTTAACTTCAGTGATCATCTCTCTCTTTTTTTTTCTTTCTCTGTCTGCACTCATACTGTCCTCTCTCTTTATATCTATACTTTCTCCCCTCGTACTCTCTCTCTCATTCTCTCCCAATATCTGAATATTTTCTCAGTTGTGGGTTAGGTGCCTTGATCAAGGGCACTTCAGTCATGACCTGCCAACCCCGGGGATCGAACCAGCAACCTTACGAAGAGTCCTACACCTTTGCGAGCATTTATACTTCTGCGCTGGCTGAATCTCAAAACATCTTCCTCTACACTGTACTACAAAATGTAGTGGTGCAGTAGAAATACATGTATCCATTCATTATTTGTTAGCGCTTTTCAGTGTCACGGTGGGTCCAGAGCCTACCTGGAATCATTGGGCGCAAGGTGGGAATACACCCTGGAGGGGGCGCCAGTCCTTCACAGCGCAACACACACTCACACCTACGGACACTTTTGAGTCACCAATCCACCTACCTACGTGTGTTTTTGGACTGTGGGAGGAAAGAAATACTTGTATAAATCTTTAAAGTGCACTATTTAGGGAGTATTTCCTTGAACGAGACAGAGCATAGTTTAGATGTGGTGCCATGAAAGTAGCTTATACAACGCTAGTACGTTTTCACACGCAGTATCGATTCTTGTGGAGTTATATATTTTCTCGGAGACCTTTGTTCAACATTTTTATTCATCCCTGAAGCCCATGTCTGAGGGAATCTCTCGCCATGAACTTGCTGCTGTCTGCGTCTCTGTGTGTGGAGGGGGGCGGGGAGTTCCTTACATTTCCTGTACTTCTTTGGTTCAACATAAACAATGTCCATCAAAATACTGAGCAATCACAGTCGCTACGGTCGGCGTTGACACAACACGTAGTTACATTTCTGGAGAGGTGTGCATCAGGATAAGACGTAGAGTCGACACAAGTGTAAATCTCGTTCTCTCCCACCATCTCAGTCTCTCCTGTTTCACTTTTCACACTTGTCTCTCTCTCTTTTTCTTTCTCTTTCTCCTCTGTCTCTTTCCCTCCCCTCCCCCCCTTCCAAACTCTCACTACGTGATGTCAGGTTGTTGCAGGGCTCTTTCACTGGAGTTGTTCTCAGAGCTGCAGCGTGTGGAGTTGTTGTTTTTTTTTTTCTTTTTCTTTTTTTTGTGAAATGTTTACAATCTGGCTGCATTGTCAATTAAAAGCGTAGATCCGTCTGGGGAGTCCGTCTCATTAGTCTGAGGGAGAAAGAGCAGAAACTTTTTATCTGCTATTTAAAGAAGGCACTCTGTGATGTCTGAGGGAGTCAGCTCAGGAGGAATGCTCTGACATATTTAGAGTTGCTTTTAAAGCGAGAAACTTCGACTTACACAGACCTCTGAGCTGGTGTCGTCATCTTGTGTTTTTGCCATTAGCATCCACATGAGTCCTGGGCCTAGACACACTCTCTCTCTCTTTCTCTCTCTCTCTCTCTCTCTCTCTCTCTCTCTCTCTCTTTCTCTCTCGCTCTCTCTCTCTCGAGAAAGAAATTACGGTTTTGAAAAATGCACTTTCTTGTTGGAAATTTACCCCATTTTCTCCCCAGTACTTCCACCCACGGGTCTTCCCTAATCACACGAATGCTCCAAAGCCAGAAAGGTGAGGACTAGCCCCTGTTCCCATGGAGACCGGTGAACCCAGCCACTGCCACTAATGAGATGTCAATGAGCAACTCAACAAGCTTGAAGGAGAACACTAAGTGCACCAGGCCTGCAACATTATTTTAAACACATTGCACTACAGGTGGTGTTGCTATCACACACCTCCAGAGTTCTGGGGTCCAGGGCTTGACCCTCACCTTGGGTCACTGCCTGTGAGGAGTTTGGTGTGTTCTCCCTGTGTCTGGGTGGGTGTCCTCCAGGTTTCATGTTGGTAAATTAATTGTGGTTTCAACAACTATAGACTGTAGGCCATCTTTTGCTCTGCATAATTTATTAGCCCTCTTTTACCCTTATCTTCAGGGGTCGGGACCACCACAGGACCACCACTGATTTAGGTGTTGGATCACTTGGCATAAGCTTAATAAGTGTGATTGCTTATTTTAACAGTCCCATCTCCACCTCACCCATGTCCCGCCCCCATACCCTCAGGCTCCACCTCCTAATGCTCAGATTAAGGGTTTATAAACAAATCAATGGACTTATTTATACATTATAGCCTTGTGTAACTGCCCTTATAACATTATTGATGTACTGTAGCCCTGTGTCATGTCAGACAACCTCAGTCTCGTCATACTATAAATATTGTAACACCCCTTAATATTGTAATAATATGACACAATGCCCTAGTTATAATAGGGCAATTATTATACAATAGGCCTGGGTGAAAATGCTTAATTTTCTTGCCATTATACTGTAACCATTTTCAGCACCATTTAATAGTCTTATCATTATTGACCATAGCAAAACACTGAGCAATTTGAAAAGGTGTTATCTGGAATTAGCATTAGCTACAAGACTAAGCTGCAGTATGGATAATCCTCCATGGAAAGGCTTGGGAAAGTGAAGGAGGGATTTTGATTTTCAGAACGGGAAAAAGGCCAGGGGTATCAGGGCAGGCTTTTGTACTAGCCTTCAAAAGGCCCATGCAGGAGTAGGAGAGCACTTTGACTGTGACTTCCTGTTTGGTGGGATCTGTAGTGCTGGGGTGTGTATGGCATTGGTTGCCAGGACACAGTCATTGTGCTACATTTAAGGTGGAGTGAGTTCTGTCGGCACCAAAATGTAACTTTAGCACCTCGTCAGTTGGAACTGAAAGTTCTGGCGACACCTGAATGTCAGCGCTGGCCCGTTTAAACTGGAATGGAACACTGATAAATGCCAGTAAGTGCTGCACTTTTAAGGTGGAGAGTTCTAGTATCACCCAGAGCGTCTGAATTCAGAGATTCTGAAATGATAAATAATATTAAGAGTAAATAGTGTTCAATAATACAATCAGCAATCATAATGTCAGTGCAAATATATAGCTACAGTCTGCTTTCCACAGAAAGTGTTATGTGGCCTTGCCTTGAAGGAGACATCTGCAATTGTGGGGAAAAGCAGTTCTCTCTGGTTTGTTTACGTTTAGAAGCTCATTTTAAAGGTAGAACTGTGTTTTTCAGGGAACAAACGACTGTTGTTTCTTCATGGCGTTAAGTTTAACTCGTCTATACGTTTTTAATTCACTGTTTGATTTACCACAGAAACTCATTTGTAAATCGAGTTGTTGAGTTTTGTTGCACTTTCAGTAGCCATCTCCTGAATTCAGAGACATTTCTGATGTAAGTGACCAGGAACCGCAAAAAAATGTCAATATTACCCACCTATGGAGGAAGAATAGAGCATTATCCTCATCTTGGTTCACGCTTTCCAACTCTTTCTGTTCTCTAAGAACACTCCAGATGCCTGTTACTTGAGCAGAGAAAGAGAAAGCCTAGCATACAGGAACGAGACTCGTTTATTGACACTGAGGCTTTGTAAACACATTCGACCGGTTCTTCGAGCCCAAAAGGACTGGAGAGCAGCAAGTGGTGAGGAAACATCCTCTGAATTTTAGAATTTAAGCATTTCTTGATTAAAATGATTAAAATCGTGAATGTCACCTTTAGTGTCATGTTTTCTTAAAGGAATGTCAAAGCACTAAGAAGGTAGGCCATGAAAGATGACCTTCAGAAGGAAGGTAAAGAAACAACATGCACGCACACACACACACACAATCATATCCACCATTGCTAGACGGATATCACAAAGCAAATCTTAAATAAGAGAGGTGTTGTATGTCCCCTACACCCATACACACTTAAATATAAGGGTATTGTTAACCACTAACCTCAATCCTTCATATAGACATTTAACAGCCTCATAAACCTTTATGGCTCGGCTCCACAGCGACCTTCAATGGGTCACAGCACATGCTAGAGAAGCCCTGGCAACACACATGCACACACACAAACACAAACATCTCCTGGGCTTTTGCATGCCTGCTTTTAATCTCCAGTATTCCGAAATCTTAAAGACCATGTTGGAGCTATTGGTCTAGTGAGATTTTGTTTGACACTCTTTTGGATCATAGACTTGCTTAAAGCTTGATTGGAGCCATAGGCGACCCACTGGAGCGCCCCTTTGTAACTGGTCATGTAAATGACTCAGCGACACAAATGTAGCCAATCCGCTTCCTCGAATCAATTCTGGGGCTTCCTCGAATCATTCTGGGGCACTTTGAAAATAAATGTATAAATAAGGTGGCACGGTGGCGCAGCAGGTTGGTGTCGCAGTTACACAGCTTCAGGGACCTGGAGGTTGTGGGTTTGATTCCCACTCCGGGTGACTGTCTGTGAGGAGTGTGGTGTGTTCTCCCTGTGTCTGCGTGGGTTTCCTCCGGGTGCTTTTGTTTCCTTCCAAACACATGTTGGTAGATGGATTGGCGACTCAAAAGTGACCGTAGGTGTGAGTGCGTGAGTGAATGTGTATCTGTGTGTCTGTGTTGCCCTGTGAAGGACTGGCGCCCCCTCCTAGGTGCATTCCCGCCTTGCGCCCAAGGTAGGCTCTGGACCCACCGCGACCCTGGACTGGATAAGCGCTTACAGATAATGAATGAATGAATGAATGAATGAATAAATAAAAAATCAAAAGAGGCAACGGCAAAAAGCAGGATTTCTTTGGGGTAAAAAGATGTAAGAGAGATTAATAATTAAGTTTATTTGGAAATGGCATCATAGGTTTGCTTCTATTTTTTATTTTTACTTCACTCACCTTCTGTAACCACTCTGATCTTGGTCATGATGGGTCTGGGGGTATCACACACTCACACACACAGAGGGAACCTGTGAGCCCAGGAACGTAGAGGTATAAGGCAGTGATACATGTTAGGCCACTGCACACATTATTATTTACGTATGCTAATTTTATAATATTACTAGATAAAACGTAGAAATGAACATATAATTCCAATACAAAATCATCAAAATATGTCATCTGACCAAGGCTCTTCTTTCATTTGCCCTGGGCTGTGTGTGTATGGGAGTGACCCTCCCAGTCTTCCGGTCATTCTAATGGATTCAGGATCAGCTCCACAGTGCAGACTCTGCTGTGTGTGGCTGTCATTTTTCTCCGTAATGGAATGTAATGGATCTGACTGAGTATTTCTCTGTCTCAGCAGGGGGCTGGAGGATTGTGCTATTCTCTCCCAGCATGTCAGTGTGTGAGAGAGAGAGAGACTTGCTACCTCTCTTCCAGTAAAGAAAAGCTGGAGTCCTCATACTGAAAAAAGGCGAAAAAAAAGAGAAAAAAGAAAAAAAAAATCCAGAAACCTGCCATTTGCAATTTTATTAGCACTTTAATAGCTTTCCACCAAATCTCTGGACTTGAGCCTCCATTTTTTTTTCTTTTTTATAATGCTCTTGTATTAAAAGGTCTGACACGCAGCCGTTCCAGCTCGTCAGTATTCATGTATTCAAATGAGTCGTCAGAGAGGAGGTGAAACCATCATTTCCAACATGCTCTTTATTTACGTCCAGAAACGGATGTTGCGTGAATTCTGCAAGGCTGGTGTTTTCAAGCACCACCTGGATGCTTTTGGGGAGGAGAATAAACAAATAAACAAACAAACAAACAAACACATCCATAAATACTTATTAAAATATTGCAGAACTGCATCCACTTTAATTTTATGTGGGTTTTTTTTTTTAAAAATGGTAGACGTTGGTAGCAAACGTCTACCATTTTCAGCTCGAGGCACTTTATTAGTGTTTAACAGTTTTTAGGTTCATATACTTAAACACTACTGAAGTGAGAAAATGACTTTAATAAGATTAATTTCATACATGAGCTTTGAATGTAGCCTTGCAGTATGACGCTACCTCCCCCATGTTTCACAGGGACAGCCTTGGCCAGTTATACACCAGATAAACTAAAGACCTTTGGATCTAAACAGGGTGTCTGTTCAAAATAGTGCCCTACTCCCTAGATAGTGCACTTAACAGGTTATAAAACTAATACTACTACAGCACTACATTGTGTACTACATAGGGTTAAGGTTCTCAGAAATAAAGGTACAGTAGCGGTACAGTGTCGGTCAGTAAAGGTACAAACTGTGTAAATGTACCTTTAAAGGTACAACAGTGTTTAAAAGTCCAGTTTTGTTCCTTAAAGGTACATTACATTCTCTTCTTCAGAAGGAGAGATACATGTTTGTAATCTTTCATTACAGAACTGTGTCATATAAAAAAAACATAATAAAAGTCCTGGGGATGAAACGAGGCGTATGAAATCAACACAATTTAAAAATCTATAATTAGAATAAAATAAGGTACAGTTATATTCCCTAATTAAAGGTAAATATATATATATATATATATATATATATATATATATATATATATATATATACTACACTGGCGGATGCTGGTCATTCAAGAAGGGGAAGCTCAATATCAGCCTACAGGATAATATGTGTCGGTTTATTTATAAGTAAGTTCTACCCTCCGTTCCTTTTTAAGAAAATGATCTGTGACCCTGTCGTACCAACAAGGCGTCTTTTCCAGGGACTTGACCTGTGTCCTCTCAATGGCCAGCAGAGCTAGGCTGCTTAAACGGCCTTGACCCATGTGAAGTGTGTCCGCCTGTGCTCCCACGGAGCTTTACACCAAAGGATCGCTGATTCGCTCATTTTGCTGTCAATCAAAAAGGGTTTCAGCCTCAGACAGATCATCCAATCATCATGCAGAAGCTGAGCGTCCGGGCCAGCCGAGGCCAGCCCGCTGCCCCATAGACCCCCAGAGACGCTGAGCGTCCAATGGGCGGGACAAAGCCCAGCATTTATCCAATGACTCATCTCGTTTCGCTGCACTTCGCTGCTTCGCTATTGAACTCTGCGGATGCTCAGCGTCCTCACTGTTTAAAGCACTGTGAAGTTGCGGGAATGATTGAGAGGAAAGCCGCATCTTTACCAGTGATAAGAAGCTGATTCTGAACAAAAGTTGAGCGCGTTGTAGTGCATATTTATTTAATGTCATTTACACACAACAGTATATATTTGATCACTTATTTTTTTACATTTTAAGGGAAGCTGAGCTTTCCTTACAGTCTTAGAGCAATACAAAAAACAGTTGGTTATAAATGGCAATTATATTTAGTAAAACATAATTTTGGGAACAGTGTTTTAATACTCAGTATTTGCATATTCACTCTGAGACAGAACTGGGGATTTGATACAACACTAGCCAATGTTTGGCACTGGGCATGATGAGGAGACTTGATCTCAGGTGTTTCTATGGAGATGATACTAGTTGGCTGCAAAATTTAATGCTATGTTGACAGCAGCTTATAGAATGTGTTTAGGAATGCTTGACATGTATGACATTAATTACACTGCTCTCCCACCTCTTCCCTTACACCCCCCAAAAATCTCTGCTCTGAGCCATCGCTTTTGTATAAAATAAGTCTGATACAGAACTTCGTCAGTATTCATGAATTCAAACGAGTCGTCAGGGGCTGAATGCATGATTATGTGAATATGCTTTTTATTTACATTGCTAACGGACGCCACATGAATTATGCAATTATGCAAGTTCACTTCTAACAGTCAATTAAGCGCAGTGGGTGCTACAACACCTGGGTGTTTAAGGAAAAGTTGTTAATATTTCCATTTTTAAAAAAAAAATGTGCATCAAACATTAAGCATCCTCTGTAATCTCAGGCACGGAATTCTGGAATATGGCACATTTGGAAGTGAGAGAAAACCATGTGTTCATCAATCCCGAGGACCACCAGCTAGAGCTGGAGCTACCTGCTGGATCCCTAAACTAAATGAATGAACTATGAATGTGCAGGACACACACACTAAACATGCCAGTAATGCTAAAACTACAAACTTATATGAACGTGTACTTGGGGCATTAATTGGCATGCGCACACACACACACACACACATGCATATGGAGTGTTGCATACTGAGGATTAAATTCAGGGAAGAAGAAAAAACAAATACCCACACCATATGCTATAGCTCTCCTCTCTGTTTCCCTGCTGCAAAAAGCTCCAGTGTTTGTACAGAGCCCTAGCTCAGAAATTGGGAAAAAAAAAACTAAATGTGTGCCACAGAGCATCTGGTGGCATTTGGAGTAAGACGTCCAAACACTGAAAAGCCCAAAAATAGATGAGGATATTGTTCTATCCCTGCTCTACAGGTGGGTCATTTTGACATATTTTTGCTGTTACAGTTATGGTCACATTACTTAAGGTGGAACTGACTCCAAATTCACAGGCCACTAAACAATGTGATGGGAAACTAACTAACAACATTAACACTAACACAAAACTAAACAACCCGAGTTATAAATAAGTTTCTGTGGTCTTTCAAACAGTAAATAAAGACTTAAAGACTTCAACCACAAAGAAGCTACAGTCGGATTTAAACTCAAATATATATTTCTCCCACCCCATATTCCCTGGAATTCAATTTGTTAAATAAAAAATAAAAAACAGCTAGAAAATAGTTAAACATTAATCAAAACTATATATTAAAAATGTACACTCAAATATCTATTTTTTTATTTAGCCTCAAAGAGTCAGAAGATTGCATTGATGAACATTTCGGTCACATGATGTTTAGACAACAATGCTGGAGGATTCTGGGAGTTGGAGTTCTTGGTTGGAAACTGCTGTAGAGCGTCCCTGCTGAATACCATTATACTGCCACTAACACTCTCTCTCCTCCTCTGTTTTTACCAGTCTCTCTCTCGCTCTATTTCTCTCTCAGCACTCAGCAACTGGAGGGAGGAAGAAAAGCTGGGATTTAAGTGGAGCGAGCACAGAAAGAAGAAGAAAAGTCAAGTGGGGATCAAATGGATCTGATCATAGCTCTCAGTAAAGGTCTAGTGACAGCGCACAAGGAGAGAGGGATGAAACGAAACCAGTCACAAAATAACAAGCCGGGCCTGTGGTGACTAAGAAAAGGACAGCTTCGGATCCAACAACGAGGGGACAGACGCAAGGTGGGGAGAGATTATAGAGCAGTGAGGAAATGATGAGCTGAGACCAGGGGTGGGCGATATAGCCCTAAAATATTATCACGATATTCCAGGGTAGTTTGGCGATAACGATATTCTTGGCGATATGAAAAATAAATGTTATATACATATTAATTATGTTCAGTTTGTCAGGAACACGAAGTCGGACGGACGGAGGTGGACGCACACACTAATAACACAGATTTTATTTACAACAAAATAACAAAACAAACACAAACGGACTTGAGGGCAAACAGGAAGCGAGGAACAGATGAGGCAGGCTTGAACAGGAAATGTGACAGCTGAGAAACGCAACAATACGAGGAACTGGAGCGAGAAACATGATTAGAACAAGAACATGAAACAACATGACTAGAGGAAACAAAATGACAGGAAATGACACAAGGGAACTTAAAAACCTGAACAGACGAGACGCACCTGAAACAGATAATGAAGAGTACGGACAAGGAGGTGGAACAAAGGCGGGACCAGGGCGGAGACATGGACAATAACAGACAGAGCCATGTGCTGAGAGAGCACATGGCAGGGAAAACAGACATGACAGGATGAGGGTGTGACACAGTTAATATATTTAATATCTTTTTTAGTAACTTACTTTTTATTTTAGCACAAATCTAACAATTTCAAACATTCAGAAGCAACAAAATATAAATTTGTAAACATTTGCTTATTTTGTAAACAACCGTAACTTTCCAAGATTCTGACATTGTGTTAAAAATATTTAGAATATTTCTATTTTAGGGCGGCACTGTGGCGCAGCAGGTAGTGTCACAGTCACACAGCTCCAGGGGCCTGGAGGTTGTGGGTTCAATTCCCGTTCCAGGTGTTTTCTCGGTTTCCTCCGGGTGCTCCGATTTCCTCCCACAGTCCAAAAACACACGTTGGTAGGTAGATTGGTGACTCAAAAGTGTCCGTAGGTGTGACTAAATGTGTATCTGTGTGTGTGTGTCGCCCTGTGAAGGACTGGCGCCCCCTCCAGGGTGTATTCCTGCCTTGCGCCCAATGATTCCAGGTAGGCTCTGGACCCACTGCGACCCTCAAATGGATAAGCGCTTAAAGATAATGAAAAGAATGAATGACGGAATATTGCTATTTTATATTCAAACCACCTCTTTTTCAACGTGTAACTGCATGACGTCATTACGTAAACAAGTCAGAATATCACGCTAATCAAGATGATATTATTGCACATGATACGATATAGCACAGCCCTAGCTGAGACATTCTGGAGCAGCTGTGCAGGAGCGTGAGGTCTCCATGCTCAGTGCCAGACTCAGATCCAGTCGTCCAGCATCAGTACGTGTCCACACTAATGTTTCAATGCCTTTGATTCCAGGAGAAATGTTGGATAAACAAACACCCAATACAGTCCATGCAGTGGTGTCCAGCTGTTAATTACAGCTTCACCACTCACTGACGTAAACCCCCCCTCAGACACGTTTAGGCTTTCACAGCAACAGCCCATTGAACTAATTAGGGATGACAGCAAGCATCACCAAATTAATGAATCAGTAATTAACGATCAATACCTACGACATTAATCAGTGCGCCGAAGGCCCCCCGGCTGTGAGACAGACCCCGGGAGAGTTGGTATTACTCAGTTTTACTCAGCATTACACAGTACACTGCTGTCCCTCAATCACAACACCCTGAGAGAGAGAGAGAGAGAGAGAGAGAGAGAGAGAGAGAGAGAAAGCAAATAAAACCTTATTGACTTTCAATGGAAGTCTATGTAAAATGCTTTTATTTCAAGCCGTTTTTAAGTATTTTATCCTGAAATTTTCACACATTGTGAAGCACAGCTGCTGTGTTTTTCTTTGGACAGCGAGGATATGTTCCTGTGGCTGAAAGCAAACAAGTCTTCACAGCAATGTTCTGAAATCTTGAGTTAATTCAGCAGAAATGTTGAATGAGCAGGTCTTCTTTGGAACACATCATTACAAATATGGCTTCTTCTTATTACTTAATTGATTATAATAAATTCTTTATTAGGCCTGTGAAGGACTGGCGCCCCCTCCAGGGTGTGTTCCTGCCTTGCGCCCAGTGATTCCGGGTAGCCTCCGGACCCACCGCGACCCTGAACTGGTTAAGAGCTTACAGACAATGAATGAAAGAAAATGGTTTATAACAGTGCTTCACTAAATCACATTCTGTTCTGTTACTATGTTACTACACAATTATTTTATGTAACAACACTGTCAATGTATGTAATAGAAGAGGAGGTGCTAATAGCAGGATTTGGGGGAATTGGGGTGTGAGAGAGTCTGTGAGAGTGTGTCTCTCTCACACACACACACACCAGCACACAACGGTGGTGAATATGAACAGAGCACGAAGCTGCCAAAGGCCGCAGGTTCCCACCATGCACCAGGCTAAGCGCTCGCAAATAACAAAAAAACACTGAACCTAACAGACAAGTCAGTAAGATGAAACCCTGCTATCTCTCTCTCCCCTCTTTCTCATTCTCTTCCCTCTCTTTCTGAGACAGATGCTGCAGAGTCACTGTGGTTTCCTGGTGTTCCAGGTGCAAGACATGGAGAAGAAACTGAAGAGAAGGAAAGGGTTAATCTATCTTCCTGATGACCAGCGTAATGTGAAGCAGCCCAGGCTCTTTCCGTGGGCTCTAATCCACAGCTAAGAGCTGCGCGCAAAAACAAGAGCGCTATGTAAATAAGCCGAATTTTTAATGGATGAAGCAGAGGTCAGTGTTCTGTATTAATGGCTTTCGCCTCCGGCTCAGATCAGCTGACCTCATTGGAACATTTAAATCCTAAACGCCACGAGTTATGAAGGGTCATGGCAAAGGCACTGGCATCCGAACACACACACGCACACACACACACACACACACATACCAACCTTCCAAATGTGTTCGCTTTGGTCAGGCTTGCTATTGTTATGATCTAATTTGAATATCATATTTATATTCTCTCACCCTCTGTTTCTACTCGTGTAACATGAGCTCCTCTGAAATATATCAAGGCTTTACCCTTCAGTTTGCACCATTTCTGTGAGGATTTGATTGCATTCAGCCAGGAGAGCTTTTAGTGAGCACATATACTGATGTTGGATGCTTAGTCCCACTCCAGCTCATCCCAGAGGAGTTCGGATTGGTTACGATTTGTAGTTATTGCACGTTTCAAAAGCAAGCTCCACTCCAGTGGTGGCGCTGTTTCACTAAATGTACCTGAAGAAGAACTGCTGTTTCTAATCTTTCGAAACATAAGAGTTGCAGAGTGTAATTCACTTTTAAATCACTGCACTCCTCCTGCCATTTGCCATCCTCCGATGGTTACATAGTGCAGTTACTGTAGTGCTGAACCCAGAACAACAACAACAACAACAACAGAGGCTCTATTCTCTTTATTACAGCTTACCCAGTAAACAAGGAACGTCCCTGGACGTTCAAAATAGGTCTAAAAGTAGTCTGTCCGTCAAGGACATATTTTAAACATCAATGGACGTCCAAATCCATCTTAATAAGTTAGTTAAGTGGTGACCAATTGATAACGTCAGTGGACGTCCAAAATGCGTTTTATACAAGTAATTTATTTTGGGACCAATTAATAACGTCAATGAATGTCCAAAATACGTCTAATAGTCGTCTTTTCATCGTCTGTGTTTGGACGTCTTTTCAACTTTCATTTTCAACCTTAAGAGAACGTTGATTAGACGGCAGTCATTACGTTATTTCAACGTTGAATCAACGGCTAAATGTTTACTTGGTAGTGGTGAATCAGAGATTTTGGAGCTGTCATTTTAAGGTATAAATACTGCCTAATGTTGCTTTAAGGTTTACAGTTTAAGATAAGGGTTAGGATTAGAGGTAGGGATAAGGTGAGGTATAGAATGAGGTTTAGGGGATGTTTTACGGCTGATTTTAAATGTTGGGTTGCCAAACATTCACATCATGATCCACGGATATTGCACCAATGATATTTAGTTCCCACATATGCATTTAAAATATTGCAAAAACTCATTTATTAATGGGAGGGCATGCCCATATTGTACATTTGAAACACATTAAATCTCTGGGTTTTTCATTTATGACATATTTGGTCCAGAACTCCAACCAAAACACGGATAAGACCCTGTGATTTTAAAGGATAGAGATTGAGCTTTATACCATATTTATTCTGAAACATTTCTGTTCTCAGTGCTAAGGAGAGCTGGTGTTTTATGTTTTCATATTCTCTCTCTCTCTCAGTGGTCAGCAGGGAGAGGATGCAGTAGCCTCTTGGTGCAGTGTGGGGGATGCCAGTCGCTCTGAGGCCTGTGCCAGGCTCCACGTGGGCACCGGGGGCAGGATGGAAAAAGGCACACAAAGCTGCTGGACGAATGAGCAGAGGAAAAAAAGACAGAGCTGTTGGATGAGAAGGAGAGAGAGCAGAGCCAATAGATACAAGTGCCAATCTCTCACACACACACACACACCTCTACTCCATCCATAGTATTCATTATAACCCAGGTATCAGAATCGCAATTGGTCTATGTATTCAGTCTATGTATAAATAAACAAATACATTTAACCTTGATCATTTTCTTTTAATACGAATGCACTGGACTTTGAGGCAATGGAACTGTGTTCTCTGGTGTGATGGCGTGAGTGGATCAGACACAACAGTTGCCGCTGGAGTTTTAAAAGCCCTGAGTGTCACTGCCGACAATAGTCCACCAACTGAAAATATCAAGCCAACAGCATCCGCTGATGAAGGACCAACCCAAACTGTGCAGCGACAGATGAGCTACTGTATCTGACTGGAGGACTGATGAGGTGGGTGTGTCTAACAGAGTGGACAGTGAGTGGACACATTAGTCAAACATTCAAGCAGCACTGCTGTGTCTGATCCACTCATACTAATGCAACACACACTAGCCCGCCACCACCACGTTAGTCTCATTGAAGTGCACTGTGGTGCTGTGATGCAGAGCAACAGACAGACTAGTCTGTAATGGTAGAACTACAAAGCGCTCCTGCGTGGTCATCAGGACAATGAGTGTAGAAACAAGGTGTTGTCTTTGGGAAAGTGCCATTGACGGGCTGTGTGTGTGTGTGTGTGTGTGTTACAGTACAGACATCATTGCAGAGAGAGACTGAAGGAGCAAACATTGCTCTAATGAGGACAGTAAGGGTGCTTCACTCACACATACATTCTCAACCCGTATTAAACAGACTGTACTGAAGTTTGTGAGACTGTCTGTGAGAAGTGTGATGTGTTCTCCCTGTGTCTGCGTGGGTTACCTCCAGGTGACTGTCTGTGAGGAGTGTGGTGTGTTCTCCCTGTGTCTGCGTGGGTTTCCTCCGGGTGAATGTCTGTGAGGAGTGTGGTGTGTTCTCCCTGTGTCTGCGTGGGTTTTCTCTGGGTGACTGTCTGTGAGGAGTGTGGTGTGTTCTCCCTGTGTCTGTGTGGGTTTCCTCCGGGTGTCTGTCTGTGAGGAGTGTGGTGTGTTCTCCCTGTGTCTGCGTGGGTTTTCTCTGGGTGACTGTCTGTGAGGAGTTTGGTGTGTTCTCCCTGTGTCTGCATGGGTTTCCTCCGGGTGACTGTCTGTGAGGAGTGTGGTGTGTTCTCCCTGTGTCTGCATGGGTTTCCTCCAGGTGACTGTCTGTGAGGAGTTTGGTGTGTTCTCCCTGTGTCTGCGTGGGTTTCCTCCGGGTGCTCCGGTTTCCTCCCACAGTCCAAAAACACACGTTGGTAGGTGGATTGGCGCCTCAAAAGTGTCCGTAGGTGTGTGTGTGTGTGAGTGAATGTGTGAGTGTGTCTGTGTTGACCTGTGAAGGACTGGCGCCCCCTCCAGGGTGTATTCCTGCCTTGCGCCCAATGATTTCAGGTAGGCTCTGGACCCACCACGACCCTGAACTGGATAAGTGTTACAGATAATGAATGAAATATATAAGGGACAAGCTGATAGCTAATCAAGGCCCCGACTTTCTTACTTTAGCACAACAGACAGGGTTTCTGTGGTTAGCCTTAGCTTCAGCTGAGCAACTAACTCATAAATTGCACAATATTAGTTCCGGAAGCATCCAGAGTCTCTCAGGAAGAAACCATTTTTTAAACAGTTCAGTAAAATGACATTACTAAGTTTAAATAAAATATCACAAATTAGATGAGTGTATACCAAGACTTAAAGCTAATATAATAATAATAATAATAATAATAATAATAATAATAATAATAACAATACCCAGGTTGGCAGTGCCGCAAGCTTAGAGTCCCTTAATCACCCTATTCATACGTCTGTAGCCATATCTCTCTGAGGTTTGATTTTGCAATAATATTACCTTAAAAAATAATATTACCTTATATGGTCATTAAAGCAATGTCTTGTACTAGCTGCTCACTGCCCACAGCAGCAGTACATTTCTGGACTTACTCAGCCTATGGAAGCCACACACACTCAAATATATTCAGGCCTCTACATTTGCTGGCTCACTCAGGGGGCAGTAATAGTGTGTGTGATTAACATGTATCTCGCCTAGCAGGACCAGCACTAGCCACACACACACACACACACACACACACACACACACACACCACGCTGCCACCCAGCTGACTTAATGACTCTTAATGACTTCTTAATGACTTTTTAATGACTTCATTACGATGATCCTGCCTTCACGGCACCACACACAGACACACACACACACACACACATTAGTAGGGACACCCCAGAGATGAGGGATATCACCACTACCTGCTCTATCTTCCCTGCGCTTGTTCCAGAATAAATCCCACCGCAGAAGCCTGTAGGTGCACATTATGAGACGAAACTAATCTGCGGCTCATTAGGGAATTCAGCACAGCCGTAAAAATATAAAATCATAGCGCAGAGAAGAAGTGGAGGAGTTAAACAGGCTCTGGACTGAGGTCTCAGATATGAAACATGGACGAAGGGAATTAAGTTATGGCTGGTATGATTCGGGCGGTGGATCATTCTCAGAGCTGCTTTGATACTGACGTGGTGGTGGTGTGTTAGTGTGTGTTGCTCTGGTACGAGTGGATCAGACACAGCAGTGCTGCTAGAGTTTTTAAACACTGTGTCCACTCACTGTCCCCTCTGGTAGACACTCCTACCTGGTCAGTCCATGGTGTAGATGCGTCCATGGTGTAAAGTCGGGGATAGTGCTGGGCGATATGAGCGCAAATCAATATCACGATTAACATTTTACCACGATTAGGATTATTTTGTTTTTGTATTTTTGACACTTGTAGTTCAGTTATGAGGCTTGTACTATAAATATGCTCCTATATTTAAAATAGTACAAAATACACCATCCTAAATTTTCAACACACTCCAAGTTGGTACAGGATCGTGTTTAGCACTGGGTTGCATCACCTTCTCCTTTAAACTTTTGGGAACTGAGGAGACCAGTCGCTGTAGTTTTAAATGTTAACTGTTCTCCCATTTTGTCCCCTCCAGGGTGTATTCCCGCCTTGCGCCCGATGATTCCAGGTAGGCTCTGGACACCCCGCGACCCTAAATTGGATAAGCGGTTACAGATAATGGATGGATGGATGTTCTCCCATTTTTGCTTGTCATAAGATTTGGTTACAGTGTTTTTTCCATTTATAATCCACCAGTTGTTTTCACTGTGTGACAGGTCCTGACTAGTTTAGCAACTGGACACCTTTACTAAAGAGCCATGATGTTACAAGCATGCTGAATTACTGAAATAAACAAGGCTGAAAAAGACGTTGTCTGGATGGCAGCATATTGCACCAAAACCCAAATATATCATTCAGCATTAACAGATGTGCAAGTCACCCATGCCATGTGCGATAATGCCCCCTACCTTCACAGACACTGGCTTTTGGACTGTGTGGTCATAACAAGCTGGATGGTCCCTCTTCTCATTAGCCTGAAGGACATAACATCAATGATTTCCAAAACAAATTTCAGACCACACAACACTTTTCCACTTCACCTCAGTCCATCTTAAATGAGCTTGGGTCAAAAACGTGGCAGTGATGGATGCAGTGATGAACTATGCTCACAGACTGGTTTGGGAAGTGTTTCTGCGTCCATGCAGTTGTTTCCTCTACAGAAACCTATCTGTTTCAGTGCCGTCTGAGGCCTTGAAGACCACAGCCTTCTGGGAGTTGTCCCCCTCATATAGAGATTTCTCTGGATTCTCTGAAACTTTTAATGATATCGTATGTTGCACATGATGAAGTCTCCATGTTGTTTACTGTTTTAAGTTGAGAAACATTATTCCTGAATGATTTCCTTGTTTGCCCTTGTTGTCCTTCAGAGTAGTGAACCCTCCCCATTTTACATGAATTGATCGTCTTTTTTTTTCTCCGTAGCATTATACAACAAAATCAATACAAATCCCACCATCGTTATTTGAAATATTATTTTTGTTCTATTTTCATTCAATTCATTACATTGCATTTTGATTTGCTAAACACATTTTGGGCGGCACGGTGGTGCAGCAGGTAGTGTCGCAGTCACACAGCTCCAGGGGCCTGGAGGTTGTGGGTTCGATTCCCGCTCCAGGTGACTGTCTGTGAGGAGTGTGGTGTGTTCTCCCTGTGTCCGTGTGGGTTTCCTCTGGGTGCTCCGGTTTCCTCCCACAGTCCAAAAACACACGTTGGTAGGTGGATTGGCGACTCAAAAGTGTCTGTAGGTGTGAATGTGTGAGTGTGTCTGTGTTGCCCTGTGAAGGACTGGCGCCCCCTCCAGGGTGTATTCCCACCTTGTGCCCAATGATTCCAGGTAGGCTCTGGACCCACTGTGACCCTGAATTGGATAAGGGTTACAGATAATGAATGAATGAATAAACACATTTTTCTGAGCAGTTTATGTAGTATAATATAACAATAGCATCAATGACTTTGATATTTATAATACAAGTTATAATGCAGATCTTTTGTTTTTATTTACCTTGAGAAATGGATGAAGGTTACTTGTGCTGGTGCGAGTGTGTGTGTGTGGCCCTTCGTCTCCTCTGAGTAAACGCAGCCATTCAGGTGGAAGTGTCCGGAAGAAGGGGACGGCGGCACTCTTAGAGTGGCTTTCACGCCGCAGAATTTTCCGGGTCACGCGCCAAAGTCACAGAACAGCCAACAGAGCGGAGCAGGAAATTCATCGGCTGCAGAGCCCAAGCACACACACACACACTTGTACCTTAGAAACACAGCATTTTGACACCCAAGAAGGACACGTTAAAAAATATATAGGATTCAGTAGTAGTCCATCTACATTTACACCAATTTTCAGCCGCCTAGACTCAACCGTTCTCCAGAAAAAAACAAACCTAGCCCACCCTGCTCTGTACTGACTGTTTACACCTGGAGCACTCCGCCCTTTTAAAACATAACAGTCATGTCAAATCACATTTGATTCTGTCTTAAGACCACTTACGGTCTCAGGGAAAATGCTGCACCGGTGAAACACTCCTCAAACATCGGTAAAGCTCCGCATTCACACACTCACCGCATCACAGTAAGCATCCGTTTATTTCTTGCGTTCCGTAACCCACAGCATCCAGGCAATGGAAGTGTTTACGTTAAGTCCAATGTACGTGAATTCAAACCTTAGGGGTTGAAACCTTCTTATTCTTTGGACCAATGAGCGCTGCGGGCTGTGAGTGGCACTATGTGGGTCCTATTACAAGGGTAGGGGGGCGTGCTGGTGGGATTTGCTGGTGGAACTTCAATGATGGAAACAAAAGCCTGTATGTGAATAAATATTTTGCTCCAATTATTTAATTTAAGCCCTGAATGACTAAAGCCTAAGACATCTATTGTTAAACTGGAGTAGCCCAAACCGCTTGAAAATGTATACAAAAAAATTAATATTCTGAGAATAAAGTGAGAATTATTCTGAGAGTAATGTCAGAATGATTTTGAGATTAAAGTCGGAAAATTCAGAGAAAAAAGTATAATTCGGAGAATATAAGCTGTGTTCAGGTTGTGAGAATGCACTCTAAACATGCATCAAGTTAAAGTTAGTCTATGGTTGTGTACCAAATTGCATACTGCTGCACTGAATGGTATGTAAAAAAAATAGCATAGCACCTTTAGCAGTGCTTTCTGTAGTGTAGTATGTAAAGTTCCATAGTGTGTTGTTTGGGACACAGCCTTTTCCCAAGCTCAAACTATGTCAGTGTAAACATAAATTGTTTTGTAAATGGATTTCAGCATAATGTCACCAACAAAAGGAAAGCATCACAGCACCTTTTTTTAAAGTAGTGTTAATGTAAGCAGACAAGTTTTACCCACAACGACAAGATCACATCATAATTAGTCATTAACCTAGCCTAGTTTTACATTATTTTAAATATGATGTGATGTGTTATTAGGAGAATGCTGGTGCAGACAGAGGAGTGGCAGGTGAAAGAATGAGAGATACATTTGTAGCACTTTCTGTTTGCGTTTGCTTTCATGCAATTAGTGCTCTCCCGATTTTAGTTTCAGTTCTATGGAGCAGGAATAGAGCAATGTCCTAATCTCAGCTCACGCTTTTTAATGTTTGGCGATTATTCATTGTCTCATAAACCTCCAGATGTTGTTTCTAAAGAGAGAGAAAGCCTAGCAAACCAGACCAAAATGCGTTGATATTTTTTTTTACCCATTTACAGATTACGAATTTTGTAAACACATTAGACTGATTTCAATCACACAACCAGACTGGAGAGTAGGAAATGGTGTCTTGGCTGACACAGATGATTCACTGCCTGCCTTAAACTTGAATTCCCATTGTTGGAGAGTGTATAAGACACTGGTAGCAGCAGGTGAGCGATGTTTCAGGCACTTAAATCAATAAATAAATCAGAAATGATACACAGTTTATCCAGGAAAATAAAATCAGACCTCATCTGCTCAGAATGGGAATGCATTTTAATGACAAGTGTAAACAGAATCCAAATACAAAAGGCATGTTAATACCATGTGTTACTAGGCCCATAGGTTTGATTTGTGTTTTCTGACATTGTTGGATACACTGATATCTGCAAACATAGATCATTTCATATAATATATATTTCACATTAAAAGAAGTGAGCTAAATGAGGATACTTTTCCCTGTGTTTAAGAAATATAAGTCTTTGCGGGGTGTGGGTGGGGAGGGGTGTTAAGGTGAGGGTCTACATTAGATATTCACACTTTCAAATATAACACATATATTACTACAGTGTGTCATCTTTCAGCTAAAATCAGGCCTCACACAATCAGTCCCTATGGCAACAGCTATTGCAAGAAACACACACACACACACACACAGTGGAGTGCAAGTTGTAAGTCTGTCTTCTTCCTGCTCTTATGTTCAGAATTCCAATGGTGCCGAAATGGGTTCAGTAGAGGTGTAGAAATGTACCTTGATGCCTCTCTCTGAAGATGGTAATTCAACTGCATTCAAATTTAGACTTTGCCATTCCAAGTAATTTCCAGACTTTTGCGTCAGCACCCCCCGCCCACCCCTCTCAGTCTGAGACACAGTCAATCTCAGACAACTCATTAAAGATTAGTGTAACATCTCAAAATCCTCAAAGAACTAATATTCTTATGATGTACTTGTAAAAACGTACTCTCCCATTTGTTGGAACAGTCTGTAAAAGGCAATAAAAACAAGAATTTGTGATGGGTTCATTCTTTTGAAACTTAAACATGGATCCTGACAACAGCACGAACTTGCACTGTCTTTCAGACCTTCTAAGAACAGCAAGGACCCGGAGAACAGACTTAGTCTGTGGCTCCCTATTCACTATTCCCTATTCCCTATTCAGGAGGTCCTCAGACTATGTCAGTCCCGAGTTACGATGTTTCGTGGTTACGACACATCTCCCATTTACTGTATAAAGCCTTGTTTCGACTTAAGCGGTTTTGCGTCGTAAACGTCGTAACGTGAACTTCGTGTGTGGTGTGCGTGGCGTGGCGGAAGAATACACGGTTACGCGGCTCGGGACCGAGGAGGATAGGTGTTAGGAGAGGATAAGTGCTTACAGTATGTTATTTACGTACAGTATGTACGTATGTTCTGACTTACACCGAAAATCGGTTTACGACGCGACGTAGGAACGGATCAACGTCGTAAGTCGAAGACCCCTTATCAAGCAGTGCAGTGTATTATGGGTATCCACTATTCACTAATATTAGCAAGTGTACATGTGTTCTACACTACTTTTTTGTGGTGCATTGTGGGATTGTTTGAGCACACTGAAAATTGTCCACTATGTTTTCGGACACTACTAATGGCAGAACCCCAAAATAGTGAACTAGTGTATAGGGCAGAGTTTCAGACTTCTGATATTATTGTGTAGTAGTAGCATTATGTGGAGTAGTGTCATAGAAAACATAAGACATAGCTTTTAAGTGTTCTCCTCCGAGTGTGTTGATTCCAGAGATGCTGCAACGGCAGTGAGTAGAAAAGAAAAGGTGATTTGAAAAGACTAGTAGGAGTAATTAGCTTACATTAAATTGAGAAAATATTGAGGTGTTAAAGGTGACATTTATGATTTTAATATAAAATATAGGGCTGTTAAACCATTTAAAAATAAATCCGTGATTGATCTCAAAATGTATTATATTTAATTTTTTTTAAATCTGTGTAAATGTTATAGAAAATAAGGACTTTTAACTGACATCTTGCAATTAAAATAGCGAACATATTTTATGCTAAATGTATTAATGTTTAAAACTGCTGGGACACTGGGAGAAAACTGTAAAGGAGTTTGATTCACTCACAAATACTAGGCAATAATACTGAACCTACAACACAAAAATTTGGATCTGTAAAAGATTAGGGAGCTGTAGTCTCAAATATAAGATATGTAGTCACATACGCCTGTGTCTCAGTTCAGAAAGTGCTAACTGCATGAAAGTAAACACAGATGAAAAGCTACTGAACTACACCACACAAGTAACTACTCATTAAAACATACAAACAAGTTCCATTTCAGTTACGTACAAACAATGTTCCTCGTTTTTTTTTTTTTTTTTTTTTTTTTCCTCTCTGCCATACTGTTCCACTTTAAATGACACAAAGAACTGAACTGAACTAAACTGAACGTAAACAAACCAGACAGAACCATGTTTCCCCATAATGCCCCTAAGTGTCACACAGCTCCAGGGACCTGGAGGTTGTGGGTTTGAGTCCCGCTCCGGGTGAATGTCTGTGAGGAGTGTGGTGTGTTCTCCCTGTGTCTGCGTGGGTTTCCTCCAGGTGACTGTCTGTGAGGAGTGTTGTGTGTTCTCCCTGTGTCTGTGTGGGTTTCCTCCAGGTGACTGTCTGTGAGGAGTGTGGTGTGTTCTCCCTGTGTCTGCGTGGGTTTCCTCCAGGTGACTGTCTGTGAGGAGTGTTGTGTGTTCTCTCTGTGTCTGCGTGGGTTTCCTCCGGGTGAATGTCTGTGAGGAGTGTGGTGTGTTCTCCCTGTGTCTGCGTGGGTTTCCTCCGGGTGAATGTCTGTGAGGAGTGTGGTGTGTTCTCCCTGTGTCTGCATGGGTTTCCTCCGGGTGACTGTCTGTGAGGAGTGTGGTGTGTTCTCCCTGTGTCCGTGTGGGTTTCCTCCAGGTGACTGTCTGTGAGGAGCGTGGTGTGTTCTCCCTGTGTATGCGTGGGTTTCCTCCGGGTGACTGTCTGTGAGGAGTGTGGTGTGTTCTCCCTGTGTCTGCGTGGGTTTCCTCCGGATGACTGTCTGTGAGGAGCGTGATGTGTTCTCCCTGTGTCTGTGTGGGTTTCCTCTGGGTGACTGTCTGTGAGGAGTGTGGTGTGTTCTCCCTGTGTCTGCGTGGGTTTCCTCCGGGTGACTGTCTGTGAGGAGCGTGGTGTCTTCTCCCTGTGTCTGTGTAGGTTTCCTCCAGGTGACTGTCTGTGAGGAGTGTGGTGTGTTCTCCCTGTATCCGTGTGGGTTTCCTCCGGGTGACTGTCTGCGAGGAGTTTGGTGTGTTCTCCCAGTGTCCGCGTGGGTTTCCTCCCACGGTCCAAAAACACACTTTGATAAGTGAAGGACAGGTGCCCCCTCCGACATGTGTTCCTGCCTTGCATCCAGTGATTCCAGGTAGGCTCCAGACCCTCCGCGACCGTGAATTGGATAAGCAGCTACAGACAATGAATGAGTTCAGAGGTCTATACTCCTAGTGGTCACTTTTAAAACTGCCCATCTTTACCCACATACTGTATATGCCAACTAGGATATAACAGCTATTTATAATAACAGACCATATTGTACTTGTTCATCATAATCAATGTCCATCCTATTTATAATGTGAGCACAAATTCTGTTCACTGTACATCTGCTACAATTATCTGTGCTGTGATACTCTCTGGTGTATTTTTAGTATGTACTTTATCCTGACACCTGGTGACATTCAGTCTAGTCTTTTATTTCTTACATTGGACAATCAGGAACCACTATATAGAATCTGTCTTGATTATACTATGTACATAGTATCAATTCTGCAGGCTACTAGACCTTTCTAATTAACAGGAAGTGATGGACTGGTACAAAACACGTCATGCCAAGCTTTGACTCCAAAGACTGTTTTGACACAAATGAATTAAAAATGGCCAATAACTGTGACCCATCAATGGCCCATAAAGTGAACTCTGGTCCATGTCCTTTCAGACCCACAATGCCGAGTCATTTTCTCATAGAGGAAAAGTGTTATATCCAGGTGCACGGATATAAAAGCAGCCCTCGGGCCATTTTGGCCATAGTCTAAAGTTCAGAAAACACACGAATGAATGAATTCATTAATTAATCAATCATTAAATCTTGTTTTCATTAACAGAAACCCATCCTTCCTCTCGGTGCCCCTCTACGGCTATCAGCTGCGATGCCTGAGGACCTGGGGAGCAGGGATTTTAATCCTCCTTCCAATTCACAGAGGGATTTATCATTTTTTCCATTACCTCTTTATTTGTTTGTTTGCTTGTTTATTTATTTATTTGCCATGCGCCGGCAGAGGAAACAACAATCAAGGCTGAGGCACAGACGCTGTCGGAGGGAAGCGAGAGAGAGGATAAAGAGCCTCGTTCTTTTTAGAGGAACGCGACTCTGACAATCACAGCACGTATAATCCCAAGCTCAGATTGAATTATGCCACAGGTTAAAAGGTGGGCTTCGGATGTACAGGCTGAAGATGGGGGGAGAGGGAGATGGCGGGGGGGTGGGATTGAGGATGAGGAATAGCTGCAGGCTCGATGCGTGTGCTGTTGCACGCTCTGCTAAATCAAGAGGACAAGGGGCCGAGGAGCGGGGTGGTGTTGAGGGTGTAATAAAACCCAGAACAACATTCTATGCAGTTGTTCAAATCCTTTCACAGAGAGAGTGCTCCTGGATCCGTGTTGACAGGTATTCCTTCGGCTAATCCGCAGGTTCTCCAGGCAGAGCGGCCTGTTCTGTGTCTGGAGTGTGTACTCCACTCAATGGTAGATGATACTAAGACTGGTTTGGCTTTTTTCCCTCCATTTCCTTCTCTCTGCTTTATTTTCACATCTCTCTCTCTCTCTCTCTCTCTCTCTCTCTCTCTCTCTCTCTCTCTCTCTCTCTCTCTCTCATTCCTTGTAAAAGTTGGCTGAGAACATGTGGATGTGTGCCGAACCAGGGCCAGAATTATTTCACTAGTGTTAGGGTCCCTGAGCAGCCGCAGGTGTGAGTCATTGTCAATAGAATGAGCCGAAACAGGAACGTACCAGTCCCCATTGCCTCAGTCCAAGGGAAATTATGTTTTTTGGCATCACCAGCATACTAATAGTTAACTACTGTTATATATTTTATATCTCTTCTATCTGAGTGTGTATGTGTGTGTGTGGGGGTACTTATGCAGATGTGCCCTTGGGAGTAATGGGGCTCAAACAAACACACACACACAAACACCTCAGCCCATCCATTCACACACAGCTCAGAGTAAATGAACCGAGATTTTTCAATTTGGCCAGCGCCTGTCCAGCCTCACCACCAGTAACCAGCATCGCTATGGCGACCCAGAGTCAGCTATGGGCTGGAGAGGATTGGAATCCCTAATGAGAGCCATGAAAAAACAGATCAATCAGATTCATACCGCAGCATCAGATAAACAATTCATACTGGAAGAAGAAAAAAGGCCTCCTACAGAGCTATGGAGTATTTATACAGTGATCAGGCATTGATCAAAACATTAAAACCACACTGACTATATATGCTTTGTGCTGTATGCGTTGTACATATATGTGTTGTGCTGGTATGAGTGGATCAGACACAGCAGTACTGCCCGAGTTTTTAAAGGTCTCAGTGACCACCAAGTGCAAGGGGACCGACAAGGTACGTGTGTCTAAAAGAGTGGACAGTGAGTGGACACACTGTTAAAAAACTCGAGCAGCACTGCTGTCTCTGATCCATTCGTATACTGGTGCAACACAAACTAACACACCACCAGCACTATTTCAGCACTGAGAATGATTCATTCATCCAGTTCAGGGTCGCGGTGGGTCCAGAGGCTTCCTGGAATCATTGGGTACAAGGCGGGAATACACCCTGGAGGTCCTTCACAGGGCAACACACACACTCATACACTCACACTTAAGGACACATTTGAGTCACCAATCCACCTACCAATGTGTGTGTTTTGGACCGTGGGAGGAAACTGGAGCACCTGGAGGAAACCCACGCAGACACAGTGAGAACACATGAAACTCCTCACAGACAGTCACCCGGAGAAAACCCACGCAGACACAGGGAGAACACACCACACTCCTCACAGACAGCCACCCGGAGGAAACCCACGCAGACACAGGGAGAACACACCACTCTCCTCACAGACAGTCACCCGGAGGAAACCCATGCAGACACGGGGAGAACACACCATACTCCTCACAGACAGTCACCCGGAGGAAACCCACGCAGACACAGGGAGAACACATCACACTCCTCACAGACAGTCACCCGGAGGAAACCCACGCAGACACAGGGAGAACCCACCACACTTCTCACAGACAGTCACCCGGAGGAAACCCACGCAGACACAGGGAGAACACACCACACTCCTCACAGACAGTCACCCGGAGGAAACCCACGCAGACACAGGGAGAACACACCACACTCCTCACAGACAGTCACCCGGAGGAAACCCACGCAGACACAGGGAGAACACACCACACTTCTCACAGACAGTCACCCGGAGGAAACCCACGCAGACACAGGGAGAACACACCACACTCCTCACAGACAGTCACCCGGAGAAAACCCACGCAGACACAGGGAGAACACACCACACTCCTCACAGACAGTCACCCAGAGCAGGAATCGAACCCACAACCTCAAGGTCCCTGGAGCTGTGTGACTGTGACACTACCTGCTGCACCACCATGCCGCCCACTGAGAATGATTCACCACCAAAATCATACCTGTTTTGTGGTGGTCCTGGTGAGGGTCCTGAGGGCAATGCCTATGTACCTATGGATAGTACAGATGTTGAGTGTAAACCTAAAGATTTGACAGTATAAAGTGGAAAAAGCAGGTGTGTGTGTGTGTGTGTGTGTGTGTGTGCTTGTTGATCCAGCAGAAGGTGATGCAGAGTCAGAGTGTGTTTGTAAATGGAGTGTTTGGTGATCTGTGCGAAAGAGACGGACAATTTAACACAGCACTTCCGAGACAAGCACTCAGCGACCTCAGGAGGTTTTAAAGGCCATGTGGCTGTTGTTATCCTCCTGCGCACTGTTAGTGTGTGTGTGTGTGATAGAGAGAGAGAGAGAGAGAGAGAGAGAGAGAGAGAGAGAGAGAGAGAGAGAGAGAGAAAGACTGAGTGAGAGCGAGAGCGAGAGAGAGAGAGAGAGAGAGAGAAAGACTGAGTGAGAGCGAGAGCGAGAGAGAGAGAGAGAGAGAGAGAAAGAGAGAGGCTGGGGCTAAATGGGTACCTGCTGAATCCACCTCCTTCATAATACAGCGCTCACTGAGCCTTATAATCCTCCACGAGGAAGCTTTCCAGCACACACACACACACACACACACTAACAGAACAGCAGTGTATTTTGTATAAAAAATAACCAGCCAGTTCACTCTGAATGATGTAGTGTCACAAAAGCAGAGAGAGAGAGAGAGAGAGAGAGAGAGAGAGACAGAGAGAAAGAGACAGAGAGAGAAAGAAGGAGAGAAATAGGAAAGGGAAAAAAAGTGTGAGAAAAACAAAGGACATACAAAGGAAAAGAGGGATGCAGACATACAAAGAAGCAGAGGAGGAGAGAAAAAAGAAAGAGGCAGAAGACAGGAAGATATATGGAGAGTAAGGGACTGACAGACAGTCAGACACAGAGAGAGACAGAGCGAGAGAGAGAGAGAGAGAGAGAGAGAGAGAGAGAGAGAGAGAGAGAGAGAGAATTGTTTATGTCTTGTAATGAATCTTATGGCAGTGGAGGTTAGCTGGAATAAAACTAGACACATGACCCAATACATCCCACGCTACAGCACCGTCTGTCCCCCCTACACACCAGCAGCACATCAACACACACACACACACACACACACAAATTAAAACTTTCCCTTCCACACGCTCCCTTCCATGCTTTTCATCTTCTTGAAAACATCACAGCGTGCATTTTGTTCAGTTCGTCAAAACAAAGGCCTCTTAACGCAGCAGGCTCCAGCGTCCAAACAATACTTTCCTCCTCACCATTTAAATCAATGCAACATAATTAGAGATCAGCAGGCAGTGAAGACTAGTAAAATATGATATGACTCCGGCTAGTGTTCTTATTAACTATTGTCAGAGCCTGTGAACATAACACACTATACGTCCACAAACGTGTTTTTGATCACAGCTTGTATGAACCCCACAGCAATCCTTGCAATTATTTAGATACTGCACCCAATGCCAAGAGTCAGCTAGAGGGGTCTAAATCAGTGCAACTGTGTTCTCTGGATTGGATCAGACACAGCAGTGTGACTGGAGATTCTAAAAACTCTATGTCCACTCACTGTCCACTCTGTGAGACACCCCTATCTCGTGTGTCCACCTTGTAGACGTGAAGTCAGAGACAGTAGCTCATCTGTTGCTGCACAGAGTGTGCTAGTTGTATTTTATTATCCCATTAGTTGGTGGACTATACTCAGTCCAGCAGTGACACTGAAACCTTTAAAAACTCCAGCAGCCAGTGCTGTGTCTGATCCACTCAAATCAGCACGACACACTCTAACACACCAGCACAACATCAGTGGCACTGCAACACTGAGAATCCACCACCAAAATCATATACCCGCTCTGTGGTGGTCCTGTTTATTGAAGTACAGGGTGAATACGGGGCAATGAAGTATGCGGAGCAACAGATAGGCTACAGTGTGTAATTGTATAACAGTAAAGTGCTGCTGTATGGTCAGTGGAGCCGAGAGAACGGACAGAGTGTGTAGAAACAAGGAGTTTGATTGAAAGATGTGGCTGATCGGTCGGTGTGTGTTTTCTTATTCTGTCATGGCTTCTCTCTCTCATTAGTATTCATCGTAAGTTGTTCATGTAGTAAAACACTGCTAGGGTCAAAGGGGAGTGTGAGAACATGAAAGAGGGACACACACACACGCACACACACCAATGTCTTGACATAGCAGCTGCTATAAGAAAACTAGAGGTCACAGTCACACACACACACGTAAAATCAGAGTACCTCTCACACCATGAATCAGTGGGATAAGCCATGTTTGCTATAAAAACCATCCCCACATGGCTGCAATGCTATAGCTTGTGCTAAATCTCTCAGTGGCAGTTTAACTAAGTGAATCACATTCAGGACAGGTACAGCAAATGATAGTAGAGCTACAGAGATGTGGCCCAAACACACACACACACACACATATGTCCACCACACACTGGTGGTTGAGGAGGAAGTGATGGGGACATCAGTGTAAAAGAATAAAGAGGGGTTTACGGTGCTGTGCAGTTCTACAGTTCTCTGTTGCTGAATGAGTAGAACCTGCTTGTCACTCTAGCATTAGGTGCACACAAAATAGTATGTGGCGACTCAAAAGTGTCCGTAGGTGGGAGTGTGTGAGTGAATGTGTGAGTGTGTGTTGCCCTGTGAAGGGTTGGCGCCCCCTCCAGGGTGTATTCCTGCCTTGCGCCCAATGATTCCAGGTAGGCTCTGGACCCACCGCGACCCTGAACTGGATAAGCGCTTACAGATAATGAATGAATGAATTTACTATTTAATGAAGTTCTTTTGAACTTTACATGACCCCCAGTTTCATTCATATTCCTCCCGAGCTACAGTACAAGCATGGACATCGTAAAGGGTTCCTGCAGCTGCTCCTCACTTTTTACGTTGTGCTGCTTGAGTGATGAGAATCTTACGCTGGGGTTTTGTTTTAGGAGAGATCTTGTGAGTACACGATACTCTGTACTCTTTTGTGAGCCCCACATACTTTCAATCCAGCACCACATACTATTTTCATTCATTCTTTCATTCTTTATCTGTAACCCTTATCCAGTTCAGGGTCACGGTGGGTCCAGAGCCTACCTGGAATCATTGGGCACAAAGCGGGAATACACCCTGGAGGGGGCGCCAGTCCAGACACACACAAACATTCACACCTACGGACACTTTTGAGTCGCCAATCCACCTACCAACGTGTGTTTTTGGACTGTGGGAGGAAACCAGAGCACCCGGAGGAAACCCACGCAGACACAGGGAGAACACACCAAATCCTCACAGACAGTCACCCGGAGGAAACCCACGCAGACACAGGGAGAACACACCACACTCCTCACAGACAGTCACCCGGAGCGGGAAACGAAGCCACAACCTCCAGGTCCCTAGAGCTGTGTGACTGCGACACCTACCTGCTGTGCCACCGTGCCGGCCCTAAATAGTAAATTAAATATTATAAATAATAATAACAATAATAATAATGTATTCAAAATCATTATTAATTTGAAGTTTCTTGTCATAAGGGGGCTACATTAATAATAATTGTTATTATATGCAAAATACATATTGGGTAAATATTATTATAATTAAAAAATACAAAAACTTTAATTAACTTTATTTTAAAAAATGTATTAATAATTAAATTATATTATTTATTAAGGAGGCAAAATGACTATTTTTAGTCATAATATTTGAATTATATGAAAAATAATATGTAACAATACTAATGAGAAAAATAATTTTATTTTTTTAATAGTAAATTTTATTTCTTTACTTATTTATTATTTAAAGGGAGCTCAATTAAATAAAAATTTAACTAAATGTAAAATTATTTCAGTAATATTTATGAAAAAAAACAACCCAAAAATAATTATTTAATTAATTGTATTTAAAATGAAAACACATATATTTATTAATGGGACAAACATTAATATTCATAATAATTGTATAATATAAAATGAAATGTATTAATAATAATAATAACAATAATACCTAAATTAATATATATATTTATACACAATATTATACACAATATATGCATGTTGTGTGATGTGACCCTTATCACTGTCTCTCCCTCTTTAACATTCTCTGACTGATGTGTTAAAGATGACCAAATATGGTCCGGACTGTGAACAGTAGATGCTCGTTTCAATCAAAACAACATCATGTTTATTTACAAACACCACAACAATAAACACGTGCCAGAAAAACCCATCGCCACGGCAACATGTAAACAAACTTCTGTGACATCCACAAAATTCCGAAGATTTGGCCATTCGCTGCTGACCACTCACACTGACCAGCTGCAAAAATGTTTCTCTGCTGTTTTCAACCACAAATCGAGGACGACGAGTCCGACCAAGAGCTCCACCTTAAACAGAAGAGCTCTAAGAAGGAGAAGAGAAAGAATAAGAAGAGGGGGAAGTGGAGAAATGTGGAGGAGAGGAAGAAGAGCATGGAGAAGGTGGAAGTTAAGGAGGTGAAGGTGGAGGAGGAGCAGAAAGTGAGAGCTGAGGAGAAGGACACGATGGAGGAGGAGAAAGTGTTGGAGGTGATGGAGGTGAAGGTGGAGCTCATAGAGAAGGAGGCAAAAAAGATGACGAAAGAGATCAAGCTTCTTCCCGAGATGAATGACAGACAGAAGGAGGAGGAGAAAGTGATGGAGGAGAAGAAAGCGGAAGTGTTAGAGGAGGTGAAGATGGTTGAAGACAAAATGGAGGACGAACAGGAGGCCTTCAGAGAGGACGAGAAGGAGGAGGAGTTTAAGGTGGAGGAGGAGGATGTGGTGGAGGTTATAAGAGAAGAGAAGGAAGAGCAGATGGTGCTGAAGGTGGAGGAGGAGGAGGTGAGATTTCCTTCACTGTTTTGTTAGTGTAATATCTTTGCCCTCATTCCACAATAATTTACTGGAGAATTTGTTTTACAGTTTGGAGAGAAGGAGGAGGAAAAGATGATGGGGGAGAAAGTGGAGGAGGTGATGGAGGTGAAACAGAAAATGGAGGATGAAGTGAACGATGAGGAAGTGAAGATGGAGATGAAGGTTGAGGAGGAGGACACAAACAATATTAAAGTGATGGAGGTAAAGGTGGAGGAGAAGCAGGAGGTGAGATGTTATTCACTGTTACATTAGGGTCGTTCTTCAGTAATTCACGTGTAAACACAGCTGCTCTAAACTTAAAGTGTGCTTTGGTGGAACCTTTTTATCTACAGTGTAGAGAGAGGGAGGTGAAGGTGATGGAGGAGGTGAAGGAGGAGGAGAGGAATGTGACAGAGGAGTGCAGAGAGGAGGTGGAGATGGTGGAGGAAGAGAAAGTGATGGAGGAGGTGAAGGAGAAGGATGTAGTGGAGGAGGTCAGAGAGAAGGAGGAGAAGAAAGTGATGGAGGAGATGAAGGAGGAAGAGAAGGAGGTGATGGAGGAGGTCACACCCACAAAACAGAATGGTATGTTATTAACGCTATTTCATTACTCACAGTAGATGAAAAGCTCCTAGTTGTTGAACCCTCTGCTGTTGTTGTGTTGTAGCTCCATCTCAGCCTCCGGCCCACCCTCTGTCCTCACACCTCCAGAGTGACCAGCAGGTGACCGTCCACCATGCTGACCGCGGAGACACAAGTGGTGAGTCCTTCAGAGTCTTGAGACTCAGTTTTAACACAGCTTCTAAACCGAGGACGCAGAATTCACAAAGTGGACACAGTGGTGTCTGACATGAAGAGTGTGTTCATGTGGGGTTTTCTTCTCCTAGACCTTCTGGTGACCACAGTTATGGTCAGCGTTAAGAGGGAATGGAGTCGCGATAGAAAAAGAAGGTGGGCCAGGACACTCTACGACAGGAACGGTACGTCATGAACATGCAGGAATGTTTCTTCATTCGTATAAAAATGTCATGTGATCAAAGTGAACTGACCACTGCTTGTGTTTGTGGTCAGTGTGTCATTTTTACTCTACTGTTGTTTTGTTGTTTAGCTCTGGTCCAGGCTCTCAAACACACAGCCTCCTCCTCCATGACGACCACCACTTCCCAGTGAAGGAAAAAGTACAGAGCTGATGGACAGAGAGATGAACATTAACATCAGCTTTAAAAGAAAAAAAATCCCTTTATACTTTACTCCCTAATTTTTGAATCTGTAAATATTGATTTCATTGATAATATTGTAGCTATATTGTTTAGTGTATTGCTCATTCAAAAAAAAAAAAAAAAAAAAACACAGACTCTTTACACTTTGTTTTTGATTTTTTTCTTAATTTTTGAATCTGTAAATATTGATTTCATTAATAATATTGTAGCTATATTGTTTAGTGTATTGCTCATTCAAAAAAAAACACCCTTTACCCTTTGTTTGTGAATTTTTTTCTTAATTTTTGAATCTGTAAATATTGATTTCATTGATAATATTGTAGCTATATTGTTTAGTGTACTGCTCATTCAAAAAAAAAAAAAAAAACACTGACTTTTCACACACCTTTGTTTTAGAATTCTTTTTCTTAATTTTTTGAATTTGTAAATATAGATTTCATTGATGTTATTGATTGATGTGTATTGTTTCTAAATTTTTTAATCTGTACATATTAATTTTATTGATGCTCTTGGTGTTATAGTTGTTATTGATTAATGTGTAATTAATAAATGCTTTAATCTATTAAAACCTAATCGCGTTGATGTGGTCTTTGTAATAAAGTCATGCCCTGTGTTAGGAACGCGGGACGGACTGACGGAGGCGGACGCGCTTGCTAAAACACATAATACTTTTATTTCTACAAAAGAGACTAGGATAATGAGACAGGATACTGAAACAAAGACCAAGACAGAGAGACTTGAAAAGAAGGACAATACATGGAGAGCTTAACAGGAGTCTAGACAAAGAAGCTAAACAGAATAAACTTGAACACAGAAAGCTAAACAGACAAACATAAACAGAGGGAACTAAACAGACAGAGGAAGCTAAACAGACTAAAGACACAAACAGACCTGAGACAAGAGAGATACAAAGACTGACTTAAAGGGAATGAGTAACAGACAAGACAAGACAGACTGGAGAAAGCAAACTGACGGTAGAAAGCAAATTAAAGGTGGCATGTCCAACAAAGAACCACAGAGACAAGGGAACTTAAATGAACACCACAGACAAGGGACACCTGGACTGATAACGAGGGGGCAGGATTACAAATGACACTGACAAGGAGGAGGAAGAAAGGCAGGACATGGGCGGAGACAGGGACAATAGCAAACAGAGCCATGTGCCAAGTGAGCACATGGCAGGGACAACAAACACGACAGGACAAGGGCGTGACACTCAGAACCTTCTCTTTTCTTCTTTTTAAGTTTCTTGTTTCTCTTTAAAAAGAAAGCCACAGCTTCTGCTCCTCGCTCCTCACTCCTGGGCTCTCGTGTTGAAGTGATCGGTGGCTCGTTCTCATTTAAAGGAACAGGGGCTGAAATCTATCGTTCTCAGTAGAGCTGATAAGACAGCACTGTTTCTTACAAACCAATCAGTTGAGGCAACTTGCTCTTCCATTATTTGACGTCCTGTAGCCTTTTGGTTCTGCGGTGGTGATCTAGTCCCAGCAAGGGTCAAATTTCCTGGCTCAGATTTATGTTTAAAAAATGAATTAAAATCACTGACCAGTAAAAAACTAAGAGTTGCTTTGGCTGCACACACATATGTGTATTCACATATGTACAGGCACACACACAGAGGAATGTGCACTCATCAGCTACCATCAAACAGCTAGAGGTCACACACACACACACACACACACACACACACTGCTGACAGAGAGAAAATATGAGGAGTTTTAAAGCTGCATGTCTTTGTATGAAGAAACAGATAAGGGTCGTTTTACAGAACAGTACAATTATCTCTGCTGTCCTTGTCTTTTCTGAAACTGTCTGAGCCCGTGAGTCACACACATACATGCACACACACACACACACACACACACACACACACACACACACACAAATACAGACACTTGCTTTTTTTGATCTCAGACAAATACTCTCTCTCTCTCTCTCAATCTCTCTCTCTCTCTCTCTCTCTCTCTCTCTTTCTCTCTCCTCTCTTTCTCTCTCTCTCCCTCTCTCACTCCCTTTCTCTCTCTTTAGACAGTGTTGAAATGGTTTCCACTCACCTTGACAGGCACCATAATGAACTTTTTCATTTAGGAGCTAAGCTTCACCTACCCAACAGACATCTCTCTCTCTCTCTCTCTCATCCTCTCCTCTCTCTCTTCTCTCTCTCTCTCTCTCTCTCTCTCTCTCTCTCTCTCTCTCTCAGTGGAATATATTTTTAATTTAAATCCACTTCATATTTCCCTGCACTTCAGTTTTCTTTCTTGTCTTATGTCCATTGTGTTACTCTCACTCTTCAGGCTCCACACACCAAATATTTAATGACGCTACATAGCGCCTTACTGTGTCTTTTAAGGCTAGGGCCCTAAGGTCAGGACAAATGACCAACCCAGTCAATAACAAAAAAATAATGGCTCTAAAATACTGCTAATTTCGTCTAGCACCCCTATGGGATTCTAGTGTTATGTTAGCCATAAGCTAATGCCAAGATTGGCTGCCATCACTTCATTCATTCATTCATTCATTCATTATCTGTAACCCTTATCCAGTTCAGGGTCACGGTGGGGTCCAGAGCCTACCTGGAATCATTGGGCGCAAGGCGGGAATACACCCTGGAGGGGGGTGCCAGTCCTTCACAGGGCAACACACACACTCACACATTCACTCACACACTCAGGGACACTTTGGAGTCACCAATCCACCTACCAACGTGTGTTTTTGGACCGTGAGCACCCGGAGGATACCCATGCAGACACATGGAGAACACACCAACTCCTCGCAGACAGTCACCTGGAGCAGGAATTGAACCCACAACCTCCAGGTCCCTGGAGCTGTGTGACTGTGACACTACCTGCTGCGCCACCGTGCCGCCCACCCATCACATCATCCATTAAGAAATGTTCCAAAAGAATATAAAAATATAAAGGGTTTTGGGTGTGTGCAAAGGTGCTATACACCAGCCACCTAAAGTGTGTTTCTACATTGTTCCCCATTAGACCCCCCCACACACACACACACACACACACACACACCTTTTATTGGTGTGGTGGATTATTCTCAGCACTGCAGTGGCACTGATGTGGTGGTGGTGTGTTAGTGCGTGTTGGGCTGGTGGATCAGAGTGGATCAGACGCAGCAGTTGCTGCTGGAGTTTTTCAACCCCTCAGTGCTGGACTGAGAATAATTCACAAACCATCATCCAGCCAACAGCTTCCTGTATCCAATGATGAAACAACACAAACTGTGCAGCAGCCACAGATGAGCAGGGTGAAAGGGGGAGGGTCTAACAAAGTATGCAGAGCAACGGACAGTGCACTTATGGTTAGTGGAGTCCGATGAACAGGACATGGATTTATTTTCTTATGTATTTATTTTTCCTGTGTACACCCCCCCACACCCCCCACCTCTCATTATTGTGAGGTTTTGGTCAATTATAAAGAAGCCTCGTATGAAGGCTGGCTCCATGTGGAAGATCAATTGTGATAAAAGCACTTTCTCAGGAAGAGATAAGCAGCGTGATCACAGAGAACCAGCCGTCGCTGAACCTTGTTTTCCTAATGTGTGTGTGTATGTGTGTGTGTGTGTGTGTAAATGATTGTAAATTGTGAGGGAAGATAATGAACCCTACAGTGCTCCATTATTCAGCCCAGCTGTATCCACACACACTCAACCACTGCTTTGTGTTGCTACCTTGATTTCTTCATTCAGACAGATTCACAATGTGTGTGTGTGTGTTTGTGTGTGTGTGTGTGTGTGTGTGTGTGTGTGTGTGTGTTTATTACTGTTAGCCGGATCCTTTTCGTCAGATCAATTGACCCACCTCAGCTGATCAAAGATGGGACATATTATGAAAACAATCACGTGTTCAGTTCACATTAATTCCACCGTGGAACGAGACCACCCACTCAGTTGGACCACACGCCTCCTACTCTGCATCTGTCCAATCACAGTGCTGGACCCGTGTTTACGTGGGAGCACAAAGATGAGGTTAAACAGAGCAAAGTCAACACAAAAAGTGTGTAGAATCTGCAGAATACACGAACGGAGAAGCGAGAGAATCAAGTGAGTATGTCGAATAATCACAGCCTCTGCTTCTCACTCCTGGGATCTCGCGCTGAACTGAGCTGTGGCTCACTCTCATTTAAAGAATCAGGCGCTGAAATGCTGCTGTGGTGTTTGATCCTTGTGGTATGTTGACCAAAGCATGTCACAGATGTTTCATAAAGATGCCCAAAGTATTAATCAGCCACAAAGGTGTATTTGAAAGCAAGGTTGAAGTTGAAGTGAAAAGCGTGAAGAAGATATCCACAGGTTAAGACAAGCCTGAGCTGGCAATGTTGCAGTTATTGCCATTTATTTTGCTTTGTCATAGAGTAAAGCAGACTTTGTAACATGGGTATGATGCTGACATGAGAATGAGAGCACGACTTCAGAGGTCTATGTGAGTCGCCTCCCAATGTTCACCTGAAAGAGCTGGCTTAGAGAATGACATTTCACTATTGTGTGTGTGTGTGTGTGTATTTGTGTGTGTGTGTGTGTGTGTGCGCGCGCCAGGCTCTTCAAGTGGTTCACAATTACCCAGTGATCCTCTCCACGCTAGCATTAGCATATTAAAAGGAAACTGCCGGTGGAGGAGGCTGGTAATGATGGAGCTGAACAAACACACAGACACACAGAGAGAGAGAGAGAGAGAGAGAGAGAGAGAGAGAGAGAGAGAGAGAGAGAGAGAGTGAGAGAGAGCACAGCAGCCTATAAATACTACCAAACCTTTAGTGTGTAAATAATCACAATTAAAGAGAGAAATAAAGAGCACACAGGCTTTGTGCAGAGCAGCTAATTAAACCTGAGAGAGAGAGAGAGAGAGAGAGAGAGATAAAGAAAGAAGAGAGAGTGGGAGAGGAAGAGTGATGAAAGATAAAAGATGAGAAGGGATTCAGCAACAGTGAGGAAGAGAGAGAGAGAGAGAGAGAGAGAGAGAGAGAGAGAGAGAGAGAGAGAGAGAGAGAGGTCTCAGAGGGAGGCTCAGGATGAAATTAAAAATGACCTAAATAGAGGAGAACAGAAGGAAAGAAAGAAATTGCGTTCTTTTTTAATCAACTGCAATTAACTCTCAGATCCTCTCTCTCTCTCTCTCTCTCTCTCTCTCTCTCTCTCTCTCTCTCTCTCTCTCTCTCTCTCTCTCTCTCATTCTGTGATTGAACACTCTTCAAGCTGATTATGTCCTGCTGGAATGACCGCTGACCCCTGTCTGTACAGTACATGGCATAGGGTCATCTTTCAAAACAGGCAACAGATGCATAGAAAATAATACGTGGCCAATGACTTGTAACAGTACTCTCTGTGTCCAAAAGTTTACAGACATATATATTTTTATTTTAATGCTATTGACGCCCCTGATGCCGTTATAATCATTGAACAGCACCCAATCAGCGTGGTGTCATCACTGGAGAAATGCCCTGACAATGAGAACAAGATGCTTTGAAGCAGACGCACATGAGCCTAAGATCACCATGCTCCATGTCAAGTGTCAGCTGGATGGGCACAAAGCCCTCAAGAGGTTGGGCTGTGGAGCCGTACACATGCAGCGATGGAGGAAGAGATGGAGAGTGAGAGAGAGAGATGAGGGATGAGTGGTGAAAGCTGCAAGAAATAAACATTTTTATTGGTTATAAAACTGTTTTTAATATCATACACTTTCTGATGTTTCACAGTGTTGTTTATTGATTTGGCTTTATTTTATGTTTATAACAATATACAGGAGGTCCTCGGGTTACGTCAGTCCCGAGTTACGATGTTCCGTGGTTACGACACATCTCCCATTTACTGTATAAAGCCTTGTTTCGACTTAAGTGGTTTTGCGTTGTTAACGTCGTAACGTGAACTTCGTGTTTGGTGTGCGTGGCGCGGCGGAAGAATACACGGTTACGCGGCTCGGGACCGAGGAGGATAGGTGTTAGGAGAGGATAAGTGCTTACAGTATGTTATTTACATACAGTATGTACGTATGTTCCAACTTACACCGAAAATCGGTTTACGACGCGACGTAGGAACGGATCAACGTCGTTGGAGGTTGTGGGCTCGATTCCCGCTCCGGGTGACTGTCTGTGAGGAGTTTCCATGTTCTCTCTGTGTCCGCGTGGGTTTCCTCCGGGTGCTCCGGTTTCCTCCCACAGTCCAAAAACACACGTTGGTAGGTGGATTGGTGACTCAAAAAGTGTCTGTAGGTGTGAGTGTGTGAGTGAATGTGTGTGTGTCTGTGTTGCCCTGTGAAGGACTGGCGCCCCCTCCAGAGTGTATTCCCGCCTTGCGCCCAATGATTCCAGGTAGGCTCTGAACCCACCGCAACCCTGAATTGGATAAGCGGTTACAGATAATGAATGAATGAATGTTTTGGTTGTGTGTGTGTGTGTGGGGGGGGGGGGGGTTGGGTGTGTAGGTTGATATCAAAGACCTCAATGACATGTATTTTTTATTTTTATTTTTTTTTATTACTTTCATTTGATTTGACCTTTTCTTATAGAAGGTCAAAGGTCATTTATAGAGCACTGCAGAGTACATAGACATTCATTTTACCAATCTTGGTGTACTACTCCCTAACCGCCATTTTGAAAAGACATGTCTTTTTTGTGTAGTCTCTGACATCAAAGGTCAGGCCGGTCTCAAGTTGTGGTGATGTTTCCCGAATGGTTGGAGGTGAGCTTATTTGAATAAGTGGTTTTAGATATCTATAGTAGGTGTGATTCCCCAGTGAGACTTTATTTTCAACAAAGATATTTACAAAACAGACAAACAAACAAAAGCTATTTGTAATGGATTAACCTGTTTACAGTGGCTTTGACACAATAAGTGGTCTATCACTCCCACTGTGCACTCTTTGCTTCCTAAAAGCTAATGAGCATGCAAATCGACAGTACCTCATGCAAGGTCTATCTCCCCACCCCCTCCCCTCTCTTAACACCGGAATCACCCTTAAATAGCCCTTAGTTCCACCAGCAGCTAAACCAATATGGCCGCCAGGGGACCATTACTAATTAATCAATCACTGAATCATAACAGACCAATCACAACCTGATCACTCCCCCAGGCCCCGCCCCTGCTCCCACAGTTCACCATAGTCCAGTCATGGATGGGTTAAATGCAGAGGTCAGCTTTCAATGATCATATAGAGCATCATTAATTCTCTTATATCTTCTAATATCCCTTTGTTAAACACATTGTTCATTTACTGTGTGCTAGAGCCAGTAGTTTAAAGGAGCATTATGTAATTTAATTTTGTTTTCTGCTCCTGGTCTTCCCCCAAATGTTACATAGTGCAGTTTCTACAGTGTGCAGCCCAGAGTAGCAACAGCAGAGGCACTGTTCTCCTAGTTACAGGTCAGTGAAACATCACAATGATTTTGAATCAGTATTTTTAAGGTAAAAATACTATGTAGTGTTCCTTTAAGTCTCAGTGTACTGCACTAGGGAGAGATGTGGGTTAAAAGCTATATGCAGTAATTAAAACACAGCCAATAAAAGTGAGAATCTTACCGTATATAATGCCACTGGGAAGCTGCGCTGTGTTGACTAACAGGGCATAAGTCCAACACGGAAGCTGTCACTCAATCTGGGTTCCACACCTACACTAAAGTATAGTAGCAAGAAACAAAGAGAATTGAACATGTTGTTGTTGGAGGAAAAATATATATATAGTTTTCACAGATTTGAAGAAACAACAAGCTGATGGCTAGGACTCTCAAACATGTGTGTATGTGTGTGTGTGTGTGTGTGTGTGTGTGTGTGTGAGTGTGTCTCTCCATGACATGACGCCTGTGCGCTCCATAGCTAATTATAACTAGAATAATTATTTCTGTCAGCTCCCCTGTCATTAAGGCACTCCGCAATCCACTGACCCTCACTGTCATTTCTGTTACTCCGCTACGTGTTGATTAGCCTGTTAGCTGCCACTTGCTAAATTTATTACAACTCGTCATACTCCATTACTGAACACCTCAGCAAACAAGAACTACCACACAGAGCGCGGTTACTATGGCGATGCGGTTATAAATGGTACTCGGTACGTGTGCATTCAAGGATTCAAGGCTAGAGTCAACACATCAGATATTAACAGATAAGTGTGTGTGTGTGTGTGTGTGTGTGTGGTTGGGGGGGGGGGGAGTGGTTGTGTGTGAATTTATCACTTTGTGGCGTCTAAATCATCCAAAGTTGATGTTAAATTAATAAATAAATAATAAATAAAAGAACAAACAAGAATAAGGAGAATACCTCTAAAAACAATGGAACACCTGGGAGACCATGAACACTATCAACGTTAAATAAACTGCACTTAAGAATCCACCTGTAGCTCTGAATACTTGTTAACCTGTTAATTCCAGCCGCCATTTTGGAACATGGTGAAAGAGGACTAACAAAGTATGCACAGCAACAGGTTCACTACAGGCTGTAATTGTAGAACTGCGAAGTGTATCTGAATGGTCAGTGGAGCGGATGAAGTGGATAGTGACTGTCAAAGCAAGGAGGTAATTGGAGTGTATGGAGTGTACACATTTAAATAACTTTAAGGAAGTGTGTGTTCACTGTGTGTGTGTTCATATTCATATGTATCAAAGTGTGTAGGCCTGAGCTGCACATTCAGCCATTCTTACACACACACACACACACACACATACTTATACTCACATATACACGCACTAAAGAAACACCCACTGTTGCTTACCAAAGGCATTGTGGGTAGTGAGAGCAGCCTCAAATCCAAAACACAAAACCCAGCTCTTCCTCCGCTCTATCGCAGCAAACACACAGGAAGCATGTGGTATCCGACAACTCAGAACCTCATAACACCTACTTCGCTTACACAACATCTCAACACTTTCGGACTGCACTTAAAGCCAGAGGAGCACACTCATGTGTAACTACACATGGATCAGACACAGCAGTGCTGCTAGAGTTTTTAAACAACGTGTCCAGTCTGTTAGACACACCTATCTTGTTGGTCCACCTTGTAGACTTAAAGTCACAGACAATAGCTCATCTGTCGCTACCCAGTTTGTGTTGGGGTCCTCTGGTTCGTCATCAGTGGACGCAGGACCCTGTCTGCCGGATATTTTTAGCTGGTGGACTATTCTCAGTCCAGAGGTGACACTGAGAGGTTTACAGACTTGAGCAACACTGCTGTGTCTGATCCACTCATGCCAGCACCATATAGGTGTCACTACACTAACCAAATCATACCTGTGATGGTCCTGTGCAGGTCCTGACCGTTTAGTAACAGGGTGAGAGAGGGATAAGAAAGTATGCAGAGCAACAGATAGACTAAAGCTTGTATCGTAGAACTACAAAGTGCTCCTGTATGGTCAGTGGGCAATGAATGTAGAAATAACGCAGGTGATTTTAATGTTCTGGCTGGTAGGCGTTGGCATGTTTTGTGGAAAGTGGAAGTAATTTATACATTTCCACACTAATTACATTCAGTGACATTAAATATGCATAGGCCTGTGAATATTATTTTCTTTCCCTGAAGCACCCCCTGAAAGTCAGTTTAGGACCCCCAGAGGCAGCCCCTGGTTCATAGGCTTGTTCATATTTTATTCATTTTTCCACCATCACACAAAATACTGCACCTGCCTACACACACACACACACACACACACACACACACACATTTGTGATGTGTTCATTACTTTGAAATGTTCTGGGCTACGAAATTGCAGGTCATATCACTGCAGGGTCGCAGGGTCCTGGGTGCTGAGTCTGTGAGGAGTTTGCTGTGCTCTCCCTGTGTCTGTGTGGGTTTCCTCCAGGAGGTGTATCATTTTGAGCCATTGCGGTACAGGTTTAGACATCCAGGAAACTCACAAACCAATCGTATGCTTTGTACAGGTCACATGTGATGCTACTCAGCCAATCAGGTCTGTACGTTACGATGAGTGTCACGACTCGGGCGGCACGGTGGCTTAGTGGTGAGTACGTTCGCCTCTCAGCGCTGGGATCTTGGGTTCAAGTCCCATCGAGTGGAGTTTCCATGTTCTCCCTGTGTCTGCGTGGGTTTCCTCTCGGGGCTCCGGTTTCCTCCCACAGTCCAAAAACATGGAGGGTAGGTGAATTGGCTTCTGTAATAAAATGTCCTGGTGTGTGAGTGAATGAGTGTGTACGTGAATGAATGTCTGTATGTGTGTGCGCCCAGATATGGATTGGCGCTCTATTCTGGGTGAAATCCTAGTGCCCAGTCCTCCAGGTTGACAGTCGTTCCTGGTCGAGAGTACGCTGTGTGCGTTTGGCTGCTGCTTCTCGCCAGTGAGTGTGTGTACTGAGTGTTCTGAGCAGTGTGTATTGTAAAGCGTCCTTGGGTGTCTAGAAAGACGCTATATAAGTGTAAAGATAGATAGACTCAGTTGAATGACACCCACAGGGCAGGTCTCCAGACTCCACTGTCCTGGGGCCAGGGACATTATGGCACACAGGACGAGATCGATGCTCTTTTGGGACACTTCCGGGTCGAGTGTTGTGCACGGTAAAGCTATTAACATAAATGTTATAAATACGAAGACTGATCACAGGTTGAACTATGAATGGGAGTTCACATAAGGCAATATGGAGTCTGTTTACAGTTTAAGCCCCGCCCTCTGATAAAAAGGTGGTTACGCTGGGAGTGGAGGAAGGTGGATGATAATGTGAATCTAGTGGGGGAAAGCAGTAAACTACAAGACAAGTGATTCGGCTCTTTATTTTAATTTGCAATTTTTTTTAAAAGCATTATTCTACTTCAAAATTTTAGAGAAATGAGAAAACAACTTTTTTAATTATTTATGAGCGTTTGTTATATGCTGAAATATATTGAATTTTCACTGTAATTGTAATTGGATTACACACTCGGTTGTTATTGTCTACATTAACATACATGTTTTGTTCTCCCTGTGTCTGCATGGGTTTCCTCCGGGTGCTCCGGTTTCCTCCCACGCTCCAAAAACACATGTTGGTAGGTGGATTGGTGACTCAAAAGTGTCCGTAGGTGTGAGTGTGTGTGTGTGTGAGTGTGTGTGTTGCATGTGAAGGACTGGCGCCCCCTCCAGGGTGTGTTCCCACCTTGCGCCCAATGATTCCAGGTAGGCTCTGGACCCACCGTAACCCTGAACTGGATAAAGGTTACAGATAATGAATGAATGAATGAATGAACATGTTCATATATAAACTAAGCAACTGCAATATACAGGATAGTGAAGACTATAAGCATGTAATGATTGACATAAAAGGTATCTACGTTCTTTGGCTCGGTGAATATCTTTGCACGTAAACACGACTGGTGGTTTGAATGTGGCAATGACACGTTCCCACCAGAGGGGTCTCCAAATCCTTAAAATCTCCAAATCCCAAACCTTTAAACATTAGCCTACACAGTGCAACTCTAAGCTAGATAAACCTCACATCAATAAACAGTGGATTTGGCATTGATATGTCAATTATGACTGAGCTCAGTAATGATGGGGAAATGCGTGGGAACCGTTTCAGTGTTAGTCAGTCCCTCAGACTGCTCCGCGGTCGTTCACAACGCAGTCCAGTTCCCAGAAATGTGGCCTGGGACGCTTCACCCAGCTATCTGGTGTGTAAGCTTCGTTAATTTGAGTGACAGTGAATGTATGATGTGTGTATGCGAGAGACAGAGAGAGCGCAGAGGACGAGGACACACGTTCTGCCTGAGGTGTGCAGTGTAATTCCAACAGTTTTAATGCACTTGGCTGTTCTTCACGTAGCAGATTGGAGCTGTCACCTAGATATCTCCACACAGATGCTACCTCTCTCTCTCTCACTCGCGACAGCTTCTGTCCTGTTGTTCATCCACTCGTGCTCAATTAAGCTGTGTTCAGTTTGACAGCCGCCACGAGCAAAATAACAACCGTCACTGTCAGAGCTGGGAAATACTATGACCGCACACACACACTCACACACACTTGTGCTGTTTATGCTGATGAATTTTGGCTCCTGTGACAACGTAAAGCTGTTGGCTGTCTAAACTGAACGGCTGAATCCTCTCTGTCATGTTCAGCCGCGCTCGGCTTGTTTACAGAGGTTTCATAAACACGCAGCCGCAATATAGGCTTACAGTGATCGCTTGACAATCAAATCTATGCCGTTTTACCCATATCTCAAATGGCTAGCTGCGGAATCTGTTTGGAGCAGGTGGAATGGAAGCTTATACCAAAACGATCTCATACTACTGCAGTCAAACACATGCCCAAAGGAAGTCTTTGCCGAACGTAGTAAACAAACTCAGCCAAATATATATATATATATATATATATATATATATATATATATATATATATATATATATATATATATATATATATATGAGTGATTTTGTTTGGGGGCGGCATGGTGGCGCAGCAGGGACCTGGAGGTTGTGGGTTTGATTCCCGCTCTGGGTGACTGTCTGTGAGGAGTGTGGTGTGTTCTCCCTGTGTCTGTGTGGGTTTCCTCCGGGTGCTCCGGTTTCCTCCCACAGTCCAAAAACACACGTTGGTAGGTGGATTGGCGACTCAAAAGTGTCCATAGGTGTGAATGTGTGTGTGTGTCTGTGTTGTCCTGTGAAGGACAGGTGCCCCCTTCAGGGTGTATTCCCACCTTGTGCCCAATGATTCCAGGTAGGCTCTGGACCCACCGCGACCCTGAACTGGATAAGGGTTACAGATAATGAATGAATGATTTTGTTTGTTAATTAGGGGAACTTTTATGTCCCCAGGATATAAATTCCTTAAACTTTATTTAAAAAATACATACCTTCTGTTAATATATGATTTATTCCATCAAAAATTTAAAAGAATAATTACTTCCATTATTTTCATGTTGTAAACATTAATATGTTGCTAATCTGGCCTTGTCCCCAGCTCATATTTGAAAAGTTCTCTGCTATAAAAGAAATAAAAAGATATGAAGTGATAAACAAATCCAACAATAAAATCTATATATTTGCATTAATTTATACTAAAAAGGTATTATCACCATGTGTTATGTTTGTTTACATCTACACACCTTTTGCATATTATTGCCTCCATGTGATTTCTGTAAGGAAAGAGGTGTCTATGTTGTAACCATGGAAACAAAGACTGACAGGGAGCACATGTCAGTCCTGAGAGAAAAGTGACATGTTGATGTCTTGAAATACGAGTGATTTAATTATTCCTCTTGATCCTAGAGCAGGTTTATTCAGTGTCATGGAATGGTAACAGTTACTGAAGCATTTTACAAGAGTAAATTAAATATATATGCACTATTTCTATGTATTTAAAAGGCATCTTTCATTCGCTGTTGACCTGCATCAGCCATCAATGAACTAGCATCTGTGACTACCACAACATGTGAATACTAACCTATAACCTGTTGTGACAGTAAAGACTCTTGGTGTCCAAAGAAAAATCTCCATTTTTTTTTTCAGATGAATGGACCAATAGAAATGCTTCAAATTTATTTGGGATTTTTTTTTATTTTGTACATTGACTTCCATTGAACTTTAAGTTTTATTTCTTTTCCTATAAAGGTGCTATTTATTGAGATACATGTTCTTTTATTCTTAAGACAGTGTTGAATTATTGATGTTAGCTGGAGGAAACCAATGCAGACACTGTGAAAACACACCCAACTCCTTACAAACAGTGACCCAAAGCACGTATCAAAGCCAGTACCATAGACCCAGGAGTTTTACAGATATTTACAGTGCATTTTTAAAGATAAAATAAATAAATCCACAACATGATCTTAGTAGACTTTCTTAATGACATTAAATCTAAAGTAGGTCTTCATTTGTACACGAAAAAATTTAAAAATTAAAATAAAATAAATAAATTAAATAAATAAAATTTAATTTCAGTTTAAAAAAAATAATAAAATAAAACATATATATCTTTGTCCACACTGTAAAACAATGAAGATAAAAAACAGCAGAAATGAACCCGTCATAAGCACATGTGTGAAAACGAGTGTGTGTGAGAAGAGAGGAGAAGACGGGGTCTAGGAGCTGGAGAGTGGGGGCTCTTTGAACGTGTCGGAGCTGAATGAGGTGCTTTGATTAGGAGAGAGGCAGCGGTGTGACGGGACTGAGAACTCTGCAGAAACTAGTTATCAATTCACACACACACACACACACACACACACGCATGCACAATTTCAGATTGAAATACACACACAGTTAGCAGTTAGTCTCTCCTTCACACACACTTTCTCCACTTCTCTCATTCTGATGTAGTTTGTCTCTTTCTATAGCTCTCTCACTCTCTCTCTCTTTCTCACACAGACACACACACACACACACACAGACACACACACACACACACACACACAAATGTATCACTCTCCTACTGTACTCCCCTGTCTCAAATCCACACAGTGAGAATCATTAGACTCAGTACGCTCTGTGTGTGCCTGAAGACTGAAGGGTCTCATTAAAATGGCCCCTGCCAGTGTGTGTGTGTGTGTGTGTGTGTGTGTGTGTGTGTGTCTGTGTGTATTTGTCTTCATGTTTATGTTTATGTGTGTATGGATCAGTGGGCCCCACCGGGCACAAGGCAGCCCCTTTAATTAGCCTAGTAAGTCATCAATGAACACACACACATAAACACACTTAACACTTCTCCACTGTGACATTGTTGGATGTAAGAGAGAGAGGGGGGGGCGGGGCGGGAGTGGGGGGGGCTCTACTTACTTCACATCATCCATTTACTGAGAATATCTTTCTCTAAATACAACCCCAATTCCAATGAAGTTGGGATGTTGTGTAATTGTTATGGTTTGCAAATACTTTTCAACCTTTAGTCAATTGAATACACTACAAAGACAAGATATTTAATGTTCAAATGGATAAACTTTATTGTTTTTTGGCAAATATTCACTCATTGAGGCCTGAAACATGTTCCAAAAGAGATGGTACCGGGGCAGGTTTACCACTGTGTTACATCACCTTTCAACACTCAATAAGCCTTTGGGAACTGAGGACACTAATTGCTGAAGCATTGTAGGTGGAATTCTTTCCCATTCTTGGTTGATGTACAACTTCAGTTGCTCAACCGGGGTCTCCGTTGTCGTATTTTGTGCTTCATAATGCGCCACACATTTTCAATGGGAGACAGGTCTGGACTGCAGGCAAGCCAGTTTAGTACCTGCACTCTTTTACTACTGTCACGCCCTGGCCCTGCCCTGTGTCTGTTCCCACCATGTGCTCATGTAGCACATGGCTCTTTGTTGTTGTTGTTGTCTCCGCCCTAGTCCCGCCTTAGTTCCTCCTCCTCGTCAGTGTCTCCTTTGTAATCCTGCCTCCTCGTTATCTGTTCCAGGTGTTCCTTGACTGTGTTGTGTATTTAAGTTCCCTTGTATTAGTGCCTCTTTGTTGGACATTCCACCTTCGTTTCACTCTCTCTAGTATGTCTGTCTCGTCTGTTCGCTTCTCTTTCCTTTGTTTGTCAGTCTGGTATGTCTGTTCCTTCCTTGTGCTTCTCTCATTGTCTGTCAGTACCATTTAGTCTATTTAGCTGTGTTCTAGTTTAATCTGTGTAGCTCTCTCTGTTTAGGTCTATGTTTAGCTCTCTGTCCAAGTCTCTCTGTCTAGGTCTTTCTTTATCCAAGTTTCTTGTCAAGTTTCCCAAGTCTGTCTGTTTTGTTATCTTTTGTTATAAATAAGTCTTTTGGTGTTATTGCAAGTGCGTCCGCCTCCGTCAGTCCGCCCGGTCCTGACAACTACGAAGCCACACTGTTGTAACACGTGCAGAATGTGACTTGGCATTGTCTTGCTGAAATAAGCAGGGATGTCCCTGAAAAAGACGTTGTTTAGATGGCAGCATATGATGCTTCACAACCTGTATGTACATTTTTAGCATTAATGGTGCCTTCACAGATGTGCAAGTTACCCATGTCATGGGCACTAACACACACCCATACCATCGGAGATGCTGGCTTTTGAACTTTGTGCTGATAACAATCCAGACAGTCCTCTTCCTCTTTGGCCCGGAGGACACAACGTCCATGATTTCCAAAAACAATCTGAAATGTGGACTCGTCAGACAACAGGACACTTTTCCCACTTTGCGTCAGTCCACCTCCAGATTCCCTGAATCTTTTGATGATATTATGGACTGTTGATGACGAAATCCCTAAATTCCTTGCAATTGTACTTTGAGAAACGTTGTTCGATTCGACTGTTGAACGATTTGCTCACAAAGTGGTGAAACTAGCCCAATCTTTGATTGTGAACGACTGAGCCCTTCAGGGATTCTCCTTTTATACACAATCATAACACTCACCTCTTTCCAATTAACCTGTTCACCTGTGGAATGTTCCAAACAGGTGTTTTTTGAGTATTCCTTAACTTCCCCAGTCTTTTGTTGCCACTGTTCCAAATCTTTTGGAACATGTTGCAGGGCTCAAATTCAAAATGACTGAACATTTGCACCAAAAAAAACAATAAAGTTTATCTGTTAGAACATTACATATCTTGCCTTTGTAGTGCATTCAATTGAATATAGGTTGAAAATATTTGCAAATCATTGTATTCTGTTTTTATTTATGTTTTACACAATGTCCCAACTTCATTGGAACTGGAGTTGTACATACTGCTATAGCAATATCTACTGATATGAGAATAGCAATACAAACGGATCTATGTGTAATTCTATAGCACTCCATGCGGATCTGTGTACAGAACCCTCGTGCCCACATTTGGCATTGGACATGGTGACCTTAGACTCGTGTGCAGCTGCTTCGTCATTGATTTCATGATTTCCTTCTAAGATTATACAAACCATCCATGAACAAACATGGACAGCGGTCAAAACACAGCTCTTATTTAAATGGACGGTCATGTGGTACGGCTAAGGCCCTGGGCTGTGACCTGCTCTAACGCTTCCCTTTGCCTTGAGGTTGTTACTCATCAGTGCAGAGGTGGGTAAAATCGAGAAGCCGCCGGCCCCTGCTCGCTCCCCCGGCGAAGACAAGTCCATTTGTCATCTCTGGAAGAGGTGGACCCTTTAATTAAAGTGGAGTGCTGCCGTTGCTAAATGTCAGGCAATAAATAATAGCACATCAGAGACATGCAGACCTGGGCAGAGCTTGGGCACACCAGGACAAAGATGGCAATCGTTTAAAATCCACAGAGCACAAAATCACATGGGGGACAGGGGTATTCAAAAAGTCAAAGACCACCTTTTTAGTTAATGTAGACCTTGTAGACCACCAACGCTTTCAGCTTTAAAGCTGTCATCTTTGAGATTCTACCGTTTCTGTCTGTATTTCTACAGCAAAAAGACACCTCAAGAACATGGGCTTGAAAGAATTTGGAGCTGAATTTGGAAAACTAAACTTGCCGCTCCCAGAGCCCACACCTCAACATCATTGAATGCTTTTGGGATGGCAGAGATCATGAGAAGCGGAAAGTGCAACCGAGTTTTAAGGCCAAATTTTGCTGGACATTTGCATGTCTTTAATGGTCTGTCAAAACCAAATTGAGTCCTTGTGCTGTAAAAGTGAAAGAGTGAAAATTTGTACTGTTCTGGGGAGTGTTGGAACATTTCTGTGAGGATTTGATGACAGTCCTCCACCCTGAGAGCATGGCCGTGAGGTCAAGTACTGATGTTGTTGAACTGGTTTTGGACCACTAGCATAATTCCTAACTCATCTCAATGGGTTTGGTTAATAGACCTTAGGCCTATTCTACTGGGTATTGCTTTTCTATGGCAATGGTACTATATATACATGTCATGTGCGGCTGACTGGATTCACCTTAAAGCAGCGGAATCCATAAATGTTTGGACATAGAGCGGATGCGTACGCTAACACCCTCGACAGTGAGTCATAAATTTTTATCAGAGAGAATAAACAACCTAAATATTCCAAGCGAGATCATCTGACAAGATAATTGGTTCGAAACCAGACCAGAATCCTTCCTTCCACTCCTCCATGGAGATATCTAGCCGAATCTCAAAGAAACCATGTCTTGAGTATGCAGGGAGTGCGGAGGTGAAATTAGAAATGGAAATGGCAAGCGTCGATATGGACAACATCCCTGACCTCGGAGGAGTTATTTATTTATCTCCACCACCTCCCCCTGCTGTTTACGGCAAATGGTAATAATACATTATTCATGGCGCTATGATGAGAACATTTTCTTACCGAATTACATCTGGGCTCTGAAATTGTTCATTTAGAAGGTCACGGTTCGCATCTCGGAAAGAGCGCTCGCGCTTGTTTTCTGACACCACCGTCACCTTTCGCTTTCTCCTTGGAAACGCTGTGGGTGCCACTCGCTCTGTATTCCCACGCCTCGCTCTCGGGGAAAAAGAAAGCAGCTCATTTTAACTGCATTTATCTGAATGCTTAATCTTGACCTTTCAGAATCTAAAATTATCTCTCTCTCTCTTTCTCTCGCTCTCTCTTGCTCTCTCCCTGGCCCCCCATTTTCCAAAGCCTCTTGAATGTGTGTCGAGGATCCCACTGAAGTCCCCTCTAAGTGCTCTAAGTCCCCTCGTCCCCCTCTCTCTCTCTCTCTCTCTCTCACACACACACATTCTGCTTTCGTGTCAGTCACTCAAATGAAACGGCTTGTCTTTAGCTGTCTGATTATGCCAGCCCTCTTCCTCCCCTTCCTCCGCTTCCTTCTGCCTTGATCTCCTTAATCTCTTCCTTCTGTTTCTGGATCTGTGGGCTCGCCGGCGTGTTACTGATCTGAGAGCCTGCCATCTCGATGGCCGAGTCATTTCCTGGGATCTCTCTCATCTTATCAAATAAAAGAAGGAGTGGTGTGCCACAGGGCTCTGTGTCCGGCCCGCTCCACTTCTCCTCACTTCTGTCTTTAAAGTGAGATTCTGGTGTTCTAAACAGGCACATGAAAGCACAATACTTCACCCAAAGCCTTTTGCAACCAAATCTGTGAATGTGTAGCTAGCCATATTAGCATTTTAGCAAGCTTTGAAAATTAAACAACTTGTACTTTCTATTCTTGGTCTAATACATTTTTTTGGTGATGAAACTGCTGAGCACTCAGCAGGAGCACAGGTAGGACCCTGCTTTGATGTCAAAAGTTTGGGCACAGAGCAGGTACATATGGGCCCTTCAGATATATGTATATGTATGCGTCCTTCAAAGAGCACCTTTATTTTTAAGAGGACTAGTAGAGAGTTGCTGCTTCAAAGCTTTCCAAACCTCTAGCCAGCAAATGACACTGGGTATTTTATTTTTTTGGGTGTTTTAAATGGGTATACTGCTATCTATTCTCTTTCCTCATATTCTCTTGCCCCTTTTAGATAGGGTTCCAGGTGATTCGGTCACTAATCTCACATTAGCATGGTCAATCATCTCTGTGTTCTCTTGTGTGGACGTCTCAGAGAATTAGAACCCTGACTAAGTGTAATTAGGATGTATTGCTTTCCCTTAAACTACTGTTAGGTGTTAGGGAAATCATAATTCACCCCCTGGCAGCCTGTTCTATGTTACCACCCGTCTTTCCTTCAGTGGTCAGATGATGTATGGACCATTCTTTCTGTAATTATATTCTAAGGTTGCTTTGGCTTTAAGAATAACTTAATCCCCTGGTCGAACAGAGCTAATGTTTATGCCTCATTAATACCCTCAACTCACTTAACCCCTGCATTAAGTGATTCATTCATTCGCTCATTAAGTGCATCTCCACCATTTATTTCACTTAATATTCTGAGATAAGAATTGATGGAGGATGTTCGTGATTTTTCTTTTTTTTTTTTTTTTTTTTTCTCTTTTTTTAGGGCCGGATTTGGATTACGGACCCCCAAAAAGTAGCTGATTACATGCACTGTGAGCTTTCATGGAACCAACAGCCCGTTCTGGTGTTGTAACACCAAGTAATTACAGCTCAGTTCAGGTGCAACATGGTGATAACCACAACAACAACAACACCAAGAAAAAAAGTGAGCTTCTAAAGCACTAAGCAGCAAGCCGGAGCACTGAGGCATGGCCGGAGCTTCTCTTTTTCCGAGCCGGCTGTCCACTCATCCTCCTCATCCCCCTCGTCCTTCTCCCGCTCCATATGTGGCAGCCCAGACTAATTAGCCCACAGCAAACTGGCGGAGCGTCCAGTGCCCAGAGAAGCAGGAGCATAGGGAGCATTAAACTAACTCCAGGACCTCAGGCTTGGCTTGCCTTGCAGCCGGGCTAGGGCTAGCTCTAGCAGCAGCGCTAACGAAGCATGCATTCACACAGATCTGCCTTCATTACCGATCAAAGGGGAAGGTGCAATTAGCGGCAGCACCCCCTACCGCTCTGTAATTATCTTAAGACATCCACTTAACCACAGTCCAGCGTAAACCACGCTCTGCCAACAGATGTGGGCTACAGTTCTGGAACAGGGGAAGCTTTCAAAAGCTGCCAAGTGCGCTATGGGCAGCTCTAATGAATCCACACACAGTTCTGCTGGAGGGTTTTGACCTTCCCACTTGGGCTTTGTTCAGGGATTAAAGAAGACTATGACAAAATATGTAAAAACAGCTTTTCATAAACAATGAGCAAAACACAATTAGAAAAACCACCTTACTTCTTGATTTAAACCTTAAAAACCAAAATACGAGCCTTTATTCCTAACAATAAACAGTTACTAATTGCTACATCACACCGTTTGAATGCACCACACTCCTCACAGACAGTCACCCGGAGGAAACCCACGCAGACACAGGGAGAACACACCACACTCCTCACAGACAGTCACCCGGAGGAAACCCATGCAGACACAGGGAGAACACACCACACTCCTCACAGACAGTCACGCGGAGGAAACCCACGCAGACACAGGGAGAACACACCACACTCCTCACAGACAGTCACCCGGAGGAAACCCACGCAGACACAGGGAGAACACACCACACTCCTCACAGACAGTCACCCGGAGGAAACCCACGCAGACACAGGGAGAACACACCACACTCCTCACAGACAGTCACCCGGAGGAAACCCACGCAGACACAGGGAGAACACACCACACTCCTCACAGACAGTCACCCGGAGCAGGAATCGAACCCACAACCTCCAGGCCCCTGGAGTGTGACTGCGACACTACCTGCTGCCCCACCGTGCCGCCCACATATGTATTATTGTTTTTAGTATTAAATGAAGTGATTGATCCAATTTTCAATAGCTTCCAATGGTCAGAAAACTGAACTGATGAACATTACCCATGTATTCAAACTGCTCTGGAAAAAAATAAATAAATAAATAATGTGTACCCAAACTTTTGACAGAACGTGTAAACCCACTTTTTACATATTTTTTTTCTCCTTTCAAATTTAGTCTCATTTAGACCCTCATTTGCATCTCTGAGCTTATGCTGCCATCAGCCATCTTCTATCCCCAACAGTAGGTCTGCACGGACACCCACAACTTCCCTGTTACTCAAGCGCTTTCGGCATCTGAGAGACAAACAAACAAATATCAGCGTACTGGCAAAAAAAACCCAGCAACAACAACAACAACAACAAATCCCTCATAAACAAGTGGCCTTCCCATTGCTTGACTGCCTCACTTTTTCTTAATTCCCAGCCAACTGAGAATATCCTTCCGCAGCTGAAAAGTTGGCAGCCGCTGTTTTGCCTCTGCTTTTGTCTCCCTGCCTCTGCATTTTTTGACGGCGCTTTTATGAAAGCCGTGGCTGAATTTACCTTCTTTTTTAACCCTGCCGCGGCGCAGAGGAGGTCAAATATTATGTGAGCACCCATTAAATTTGAACACGGCTCATGGCCCAGTGAATTTTCCATTCTTTCTTTATTTATTTATCTATTCTTAAGGAAAGCGTGATGTTCGTTTAGAGTGCGGTGGAAAGGGAATTACGGCGGGGAATATAAAAGCTCGACCTTCGCGCACCTGAAGAAGCTCTGTCTGAAAAGACCCGTCGCTGAATGCCAAGAGTCCTATTAAAGACCCCCGGACAAAAGCCTGGCTGCGGTGGAGACAGTTTACCGCACCTTTACACTGTGGACATGCGTTTTATTCCCTGCAAAGCAGCCGAACAGCGCGAGAAAGAGTCGTGGGGTGGGGGGCTGGGTGGGGGTGGGAGTGAGGGACCATATCTGACACCGTGTCCTTGGCGAGTTCACAGCCAAGAGCTCTGTGGATGTAACGGCACATTTCTGACTGGAAAGAAACCTTGAGAATCTGCACACACACACACACACACACACACACACACACACAGCACAATGCCATACAACTGCAAGCCTTGACCTTAACCTCGGCATCCCAAAAATATACACTGAATATAGCCCAGACCCACAGTTCCATATACATTTATGAGTGTGTAGTAATACAGTTATTTTTTTTCATTTTATTCGCCCTAAACTGTAATCATTTGTATCAATATAAATTTGTCAAATGTAGATGTATCCTGAAGCTGATGCCACACATTCCAAGAAAAGTTAGACCATGTTAAGTGACAGTTGTTTTCTGAAGTAGTCCAAAGCTCATGTGGCTATATTCTTCTTGGTTTCTCATGCAATGCAGTCTGAGGGCTAAAAGGTCAAGCACATAAGTAGGGCATAAGGTGAAAGACCTTCATTCTTTGGAGTCATGAATTGAGAAATATTTCCTTTGAGTTGGAGTAGGAGTCAACAGCTCTATCAGTGAATTAAACACCAGCATGCAGTTTTGATGTGCAGAAGTGTTGCAGAATAATCTGACATGGAGCAAGCACATAGTGGAATGTGTTTTGTGGTTGTCCTTTATACGTTTTATTATGTATATTATGCCATGACATTTAAGAAGAGTGAATCCCTATGTGGAACCATTTCAAAACATAAAATAAAAATAAATAAATAAAATATAATAAATAAATAAAAAATAAAACCTAGTTTGTAAAAGGCATATCTTTCTGTGTGCATTTACATGAATAAATAAATAGGGGCGGCACGGTGGTGCTCTGGTAGTGTCGCAGTCACACAGCTCCAGGGACCTGGAGGTTGTGGGTTCGATTCCTGCTCCAGGTGACTGTCTGTGAGGAGTGTGGTGTGTTCTCCCTGTGTCTGCGTGGGTTTCCTCCAGGTGACTGTCTGTGAGCAGTGTGGTGTGTTCTCCCTGTGTCTGTGTGGGTTTCCGTGTGTATTCCCGCCTTGCACCCAATGATTCCAGGTAGGCTCTGGACCCACCGCGACCCTGAACTGGATAAGGGTTACAGATAATGAATGAATTGGTGAATGAATAAATAAAAATAAACAAAGAAAGGAAAGAAAAAAAGGAAGTTGTATTTGAATAATATTCTATGTTATTTTTTTCATTTTATTTTGTATGTAAAGGACACAAATGCTGTCTCTCTCTCTCTCTCTCTCTCTCTCTCTCTCTCTCTCTCACACACACACACACACACACACTAAAACATATTCAAACACACACACACACACACATGACTTGTAAACAGTCCTTCATTCTGAAATACAGCTATTGATCTCCAACAGGATTTTGTCCAGTATGCTAAAATAAACACACACACACACACACACACACAGGATTTCTAAAATTCACTCATTCAGGTAAATCACAGCTGAGCTCAGCAAGCCGGTCACTGACTGAGTGTTCAGTTTCAAAACCAGAGTGTGACTCTAATGTGGTTCTCTGGCTGTATGTTAATGATCGACTCCTCTTCTTGACCTTGTATTGGTCATTTATTGAGTCCAGATGTTTCCATCTGCTGGAAATGTAATATTTTAATGTAACTGGCAGGATGAATGTCTGAGGGAGCGAGAAGGATGTGTCTTCTTACTTTCAGTAACTCATGCGTGCAGTCCTGAGACATTAACCTCAGCAGTTTTCGGAACAGCCCTTTAGAGGAGTTCTTATAGCACACTGAAATACTAATGAACAAAACCTAGCTGTCGACTTCTACATACAGTTACAATAAAAATGCAAGCACAGATGAACCCTTGATATAGGGGTTGAATGATATAACAGGGCTCATTGTTGCGTTTATGTAGTCATAACCATCCAGAGACTTTAAAATATTGCAACATGATCAAAAAAGAGCACATTTTGGATGCTGTCAGCTGCCATTTAATCTAGTTAAACAGGCTAACATCTGAGGAAAGACGTAGAACTCATTTTTCCACTGCTTTACTTTTTACAAAGTATTTTTTTATGTTGTTTATGCACTGCTACAAGTCTTTACTCTTGTCACTTGTCTTTTCTGCCATTAACCCTTTAGTGTGTTAATGCATTATTAACATGGTACATTAACTTTGACACCCATGCATGTATATGTATTTCAATAAATGAATAAATATTCAGTTGAGAAAGAACTAGATACACATACAGATAGACATAGATATAACGGGGAAGAGACAAAGACAGAGGTTTGATTAATGGACTGGACAGTCTCAGGCTTCACTGGCCGAACACAAGCACATCATTCATCTCCCCACCATCCTCTGGGTTACATTCAATACTCTCAGAAAAATCATTTGATTCTCTCTCTCTCTCTCTCTCTCTCTCTCTCTCTCTCTCTCTCTCTCTCTCTCTCTCTCTATCTATCTATCTATCTATCTGTCTATCTATCTCTATATCTCTCTATCTCTATCTATCTGTCTACAGTACCAGTCAAAAGTTTGGACACATCTCCTCATTAGTCATTGGTGGAATAAGGCTAGTCACTGTATAGAAGTGTGGACCAGCCCTATACCTCTGCACAACCCAAGTTATGTTCTCAAACACATTAAGACGACAAGTAGTTCTACAAATAAACTCTTGACGAGGCCACGGCTGTTCACTGAAAACCATTCCAGGCAACGACCTCATGCAGCTTAAAAGATTGAGAGAATGCAGAGAGTGTGCAAAGCTCTCATCAAAGTAAAAAGTGACTGCTTTGAAGAATCTAAAGTATAAAACATGTTCTGGTTTGTTTAACACTTTTTTGTATCCTACATAATTCCATACATGTTCCTTCATAGTTTTAATGTCTTCCATACGTACAATGTCAAAAATAATAAAGAAACAACAAGAAATGTCCAAACGTCTGAGGAGAATTTAGGTGTATTTGGTTGATGGGATAGAGCAGGGCACAGATAAATCAATGCAGAGCAAATAAGAGCACGTTTTAGGGATTGGAGCAGTGGGCACTGAAGAGCACCCAAAGATGAGCTCATTGTTAGAATAATAGAGGAATAGATGGATTCATTTGTAAATGGCCACCGTTTTTTGACGTATTTGGTATGTATGTTTACATTAATAATAATAATAATAATAATAATAATAATAATAATAATAATAATAATAATGGGCAGCACAGTGGTGCAACTGGTGGTGTCCCTATCACACAGCTTCAGTGTCATATAATTGTGGGTTCAAGCTCATCTCATGTCACTGTCTGTGTTTCATCCAACAGAGGCAAAGTATGAAAGACTGAGAAATAGAGCTGAATAAAGGAGAAAAGAGAACAGGAAAGAGAGAGAGAGAGAGAGAGAGAGAGAGAGAGAGAGAGAGAGATAAGAGCTCTTGAGGTCATATGAGTGGATGAAGGGGTTTTCCAGGGCAACAGTGACTAATTAGTAGCAATTAGCAATTGGTGATGGCACACAGGGCAAGATTGTGGGGAGAGGGATTGGTTGAAAGACATAGACTGAGAGAGAGAGAGAGAGAGAGAGAGAGAGAGAGAGAGAGATGAAAAAGAGCAGACCTGAATCTTTCTAAACCAGTGCTCTGTATTATTCCCAGATTTCTAATCCAATTAATTCCAATTACAGACTTGTGTCTATGTAATTACACATTTATAGGCATTAATACATAGTTATAATTGATTAATTACATAGTCATATGCTAATGATTTGCATTTGTATTTGACTTATATTCTATGTTAACAAGTTGAAATGTATAGTGATTGTTGTTGTTGTAGTTCAAGTGACAAGTTCAGTTCTGACTCTTCACAGTAGAGCTACCCACCTCTGTATTGTGATTAGAATTGTAAGTCGCTGTCTAAATATATTTATGTAAATATGTACTATACTCATTTTTAAATAAAGCAGCCTATATTCTTTTTTTCTGGTTTAGGGTTTTATGGAGTAGAATAGGTGCTAACTGGCTAGCAGTGTAGTGATGTAGGTTTTTACTTCTTCCTGTCTGATCACCATGGATACCAGAGAACCACAGGGAAAATCAATGGAACCGGAGATAAAAGACATTCTCTTATGTCTCTCTCAATCTAAGATCTACAGTGTGGTTAGAGATCCTCTTTGGGTTTTTTTTTTTTCACAGCCCATGCTTTCACTGTGAAAAGACACCTGGGGTCCACACCGCATGTCCATTGTAAATCTGTGGATGATCCATATGTAGATCTTTGCCAGTAGAAAGGGATGCTTTGGAGCAGGTGCACATGAGCCCATGGTTACCATTCCCAGTGCCAAGTGTAGGTTAATGGAGTGACACAGCTCTGTCAGATAAAACTTGGATGAGCTGATGCGGTGTTTGTGACTTCACCAAAGCCCATGTGTCTTAATGCAATCAAATCCCCACACAATATTCCAACATCTCGTTGCTCTGCATGTGTAGAACATATTTGCTGTAAACTGTATGTAATCACGAGCGGCACGGTGGTGGCTCCAGGGACCTGGAGGTTTTGGGTTCAAGTGTGTTCTCCCTGTGTCCACATGGGTTTCCTCCAGGTGCTCTGGTTTCCTCCCACTGTCCAAAAACACACGTTGGTAGGTGGATTGGTGACTCAAAAGTGTCTATAGGTGTGAATGTGTGAGTGTTGCCCTGTGAAGGACTGGCCCAATGATTCCAGGTAGGCTCTGGACCCACCGTGACCCTGACCTGGATAAGCACTTACAGATAATGAATGAATGAAAAATGTATGTAATCACAGTAGAGTAAACAAGCATTAATTTAGCTATTTTTTTAAACAAAAACTATGACAAATGATGTTTCATCATTCCAAAAAGTGTTTCCAAATAGTGAACTGAATAAAAATAATCATTTAAAGACAAGAATGAAAATATTTATGTTTTTTATCAACACATAAAAACTAAACAACAGTATGAAAGACTAAAAAATGGACCTATTATTGGATTTCTAATTTGTAAATAGAAAATCACAAGGAAATACAAACAGGAAAATGCTCAGTTTATTTGCTGGTTTCAGGAAAAGTTCACTCTTCCCGCTGCTGTCTCTGGTCACGCAGAGCTGCTACTCAATTATTTTACACAATGAAAAAATAGGACACCTCATAATCTGCTGTTGTGTCACATGATTATGGGGAAGACAGTCGATTTTACTTTAGGAGTGTGATGAAAACCTGTTTTGATTGGTAAACCAGTACCAATTTACACATAGATAGAAAGGGCTACAGTGTTACCTGGTGTTTGCCAAATGAAGAACCCACATCCATGTACACTTAAACCTCAAATCTTACAAGAAGCTGCCCTTATTTTGTCGTTTCCATCAGTCGACATTAACCCTGTAGGCTTCAGCACATATTTATCGATCAATTTAAGCATTCAATGAGTTAAACACCAATAGAGTGTCTTTTTACACATCAGTGATAATGTGCTGTGTACATTAACGTGTGAAAAGACTAGCTTCACATTCTCAGGTCTGTAAATTAAATAAAATAAACGTATACACATTTTAGCAAAACGAAGGCAAAAGCAGCTGCCAAATGTAACGCTGGAGTAAACCTAGCCCACCTTCTATGCTACTTCCTTTCATCACAACCCAAAATCTGAGTTTCCTTTCAGTGCACAAGGCCCAGAAGCCCCTCTAAGCCCGCCCATGGCTATGAGTCACACAGCCTTTACTTTAGGCACTGGTTTTTAACCGTATAAATGAAAAGATTGGCTGGGATTCTGTTCTTACTCTCTGGCTTGATCTTCCATAACCATTGTAGTGTTTAGATCACCTTCAGCTGCTCAAAGCCAAGCTCTCAATACCATCCCACTGTGACCTTTCTGCAACAAAGCATTTAGGAGACCAACAACCTTGGTGTGTGTGTGTGTGTGTGTGTGTGTGTGTGTGTGTGTGTGTGTGTGTGTGTGTGTGTGTGTGTGTTTTCTGTTGCCTGGTCTCAATTTCCTCCATTCTGACAGGTCGTTTCAGTCCAAACTCTAGATAAAGAAAAGCTATAGCCTCACGCTCTCACAACTCTCACTACTGTCAAATCAATCCCTGACCAAACACACACACATACCAGCATGACACCATCACACCATGACACCATCACAGCTGTCATCGCTCTCCTAAATCGATCCCTGGCCAGATATACACACACACACACAAACATACAAATACACACACTTGTTGTAGAATCAGTGGCAAGAGACAAAGCAAGAGGCACACTATGATTTTGCAAATACACACACACACACACCACGATTCTAGGGGAGTGAATCTTTTAGTTGACAGTGAATTGATTCAATTTATGATTCACTTGTTTTCAATTCAATTCCAAATTAGGAGCAGATTAAAACATATATATATATATATATATATATATATATATATATATATATATATATATATATATATACTAATCACACCACCAATGTGTGTGTGTGTGTGTGTGTGAGAGAGAGAGAGCAAGAGAGGCAGACATGTTAATTCCAGGTACACCTCACACACACTGACAACATCACACACACTTTCAGCTCAGCAGTGAAGAATTCATGCGCAGATGAATTTGAGGGAAATAAATATGAGCAATAACAGCATTACGCCCTCAGCGATGTTGAGCCTAGCATCGCGCTAAGCCTCGCCCTCACTCCAGCTGAGCCATGAATAGGGATATTTGTTTCTCTGTGTTGTTTCATTGATTGATTGAATTAAACGTGAATGCATGAGGTTTCTACAACATCGCCCTCTTTCGTCTCGCTCAGATACACCTCGTTTGATTCCGGAGGCCCTAACCCAGGCCTGTTTCACACCCGCTAACTCTTCATAACATGAGCAAAGTGGCAGCATGACCGCCACAGCCCGCACACGTCCATTCATATAAACAGTGCTCGGTTTACCCAAGAACTTCTCACTGCCTCTAACCATGTTCAGCAGACATGCTTTTCACAGAGACTCGAAATACAGCTGCTGAATTCAAAGCTTTGGAATCACTGTGGGGAAGTATGGGCCGTGGAGGAGTGGAATTACGGTGTGTGGAGGTTGTTACCGGAGTAAAGTTAACACTAGAAAGGCTGACATTTTGAAGACCCCTCCCTCTTGAGTGAGAGAACGAGAGATTAATTAATCTATGTCTATTACTTTTTGGCTATGGTTTATTATTTTATTATTATTTAAAAATAAATAAACAGGTAAAACGTTTGCCTTTATCTTGGACTTGGTACAATATATCAATATTTATGAGGTAAACAATGTTGCATTTGTGCATGTTTTATTAGTGTTTGGGGTTTTAGCTTCTGATGAGAGCTGGAAATGTAGTATTTAGCATATTTAGCTTAGCTTGAAGCCGCAATGAATCAATAAATAAATAAAACAAATATGAAGAGAATGGGGTGGCACAGTGGCGCAGCAGGTAGTGTCGCAGTCACACAGCTCCAGGGACTTGGAAGTTGTGGGTTCGATTCTCGGGGTGACTGTCTGTGAGGAGTGTGGTGTGTTCTCCCTGTGTCTGCATGGGTTTCCTCCAGGTGACTGTCTGTGAGGCGTGTGGTGTGTTCTCTCTGTGTCTGCGTGGGTTTCCTCCGGGTGACTGTCTGTGAGGAGTGTGGTGTGTTCTCCCTGTGTCTGCGTGGGTTTCCTCCGGGTGACTGTCTGTGAGGAGTGTGGTGTGTTCTCCCTGTGTCTGCATGGGTTTCCTCCGGGTGACTGTCTGTGAGGAGTTTGGTGTGTTCTCCCTGTGTCTGCGTGGGTTTCCTCCGGGTGACTGTCTGTGAGGAGTGTGGTGTGTTCTCTCTGTGTTTGCGTGGGTTTGCTCCAGGTGCTCCGGTTTCCTCCCACGGTCCAAAAAAACACGTTGGTAGGTGGATTGGCAACTCAAAAATGTCCGTAGGTGTGAGTGAATGTGTGTGTCTGTGTTGCCCTGTGAAGGACTGGCACACCCTCCAGGTTGTATTCCCGCCTTGCGCCCAATGATTCCAGGTAGGCTTTGGACCCACCACGATTGAACTGGATAAGCGCTTACAGATAGTGAATGAATGAATGAATGAATGAATGAATGAAGAAAATGTGTCAGCAATAATGTGAAAAAAAACATAATCTAACGAATGACAGAATAACAACTTTGTGTAAGTGTTTAGAAAGTCTATTTACATCACATGTTATGGTCACACACCCCCAGTTGACAAAGCAAAACCACCACCAGCTCGCACCCTGGTCACCAAAAAATGTTGCCTACGATTAGCATTTCACACACTGCACCAACATTTTTGGAAGTGAGGTTTGTAAGAATCGATTAGTTTTCTCAACCCTAAAACACACACACACAGACACACCCTGCTGTGTGTGTATCCTTCATGGACTCAGCATGGACTGTGTGTATGTGTGGTCCTGATATATATCACGTTGTGGGGGACTGTTGTCTGTTTACCTGCTCACATTGTGGGGACTTGTCTTCCTAATGGGGAGAAAAATGTGTCCCTATGGCAGAAATCATTACATTAAAGTGAGTTTAAGTTTAGGATAAGGATTAGGGTTAGGTTTTCAAAATTCTCAACTGACTCACCGCAAACAGATGGATTGGGGGGGGGTAGTTTCTCATGCTTGGAGTGTTTATATGGGCAGTAGAGATGTCTACACAACGTCCCCTGAAACCATGAATACAAGACAGTGTGTGTGTGTGTGTGTGTGTGTGTGTGTGTGTGTGTGTTTGGAAAGGCTTGCTAGAAGTTCCGATGCTATCGACTAGCAGCAGGGCAGCAGGTTCCTGAGAGAGCACAAAGAGCGGATTATACGGAGGAGATAAGACTATCAACCTCTATTAAACTCTCTCTCTTTCTCTCTCTCTCTCTCTCTCTCTCTCTCTCTCTCTCTCTCTCTCTCTCTCTCCCATAAATCACCCCCACTCTTCACTGACGCACGCACACACACACACACACACCCCAGACACACGCTGTGTGAACAATTACTAAACGATAAATCCTAAGACACTCTGCTCCAAACACTAATAGGACGACAGAATTACACGCTGCTAATCTATTAAATCGAATGAATCCAGAAAGGCGAGCCATTAAACGTAATTCATCACCTTTTTAACCTTCTCTAATCACCGCAGTATAATGCTATTAGCGCTGTTGTCCCGGCTGTTTTTTTTTTTTTTGTTTTGTTTTTTACAGCTTTGCACTATGTTCTCTTTCAATTCTCATCTGCTTGTAATTGGCAATGGAAATATAGAGCTCTAGGGCAGGCTGGGGCTTTACTGGGGAAAATTAGCCACCACCTGGGAGACTAGGGAACACAGGCCTGGTGTGATGTTTATTGAAGTGACAGGTCACCTTGTCATTTCTAGCTCTAAGACGTGTGCACACACACCCATACACACACACACATATACATATAATGGCTTTTTAAATCTTTGGACATATGAGCCATGATCTGAAGCATGGGCGGTTCCTTCATTAGGCTGATGGGGATGTTTTTCTTATTCTAGCACGGTATTAACTCACGGCGCTGTATTAAAAGGGACGTCTGTGTTTGTGGGCAAACTCTGTTTTCTGGTATGTTTCCATTCAGAAGCTCCACATCTTTTCAGTTGGAACATTATGTTAGAGGGGAAAAAACTGCTGTTTATAGCAGAAATTTAACTTGTCTGTAAGTTTTTATTCACTGTTTATTTTACCACAGAAAGTTGTGTAACTCGTGTAAGTCGTGTAAGCTTATTTTTGGAACACTTTCCATCTAAGTTTACTTTCACACAGGTTGTATCCAGAGTTTAATTTTAGAGCTAAATTAAGTCAATATTAGCCTTATATACCAGTTATATAACAATAGCTGCATCTCGGTTCATGCTTTTAAACTTTTGGAGGTCTCTTCGTTGTCTAAAACCCTTCAAAATACAGTTTTCCTGCAGCGAGCATAGAGAGTAAGCCTAGCATACGAGACTGAGACACTTTTTGTTTTTTTACATGTTAGTATGGGTGTAAACATATTAGACTAGTATAAAGCAGCAAATGGTGAGGAAACATCGTAACAATTTTTTGATATGTGTTTTTTTTTATTGTGAACGTCACTTTTAGCCAAGTTCTGACAGATGTTTTGTCCAGCCTCTGAATATCACAAACCAATCAGCGTTAGGTTTTGTTCCGTAGAGTCCCACCTCTGTGTGATTTCACAGACTCTCATAGACTCCCACATTAAGGCTGCAGAGCCTTCAGTTCCTTCTCTTTTGTCATATATACAACGCAATGGATGTTCCCAATGGCCCCCAGCTCTAGTGTAGTAGTGAATAGGGCACTGATTAATTTTGAGCACAACCACTGTATGAATAAGTGGAGTAGCCAGGGTCATGTAGAAAGAACAGCTCGTGATTTGGTCAGTACAGTTATCACATACTTCACAATACTCTTCATTGTGGAGCTCCTGCACCTAAAATACAATATTACCTGAAGACTAAAAGGTGAAAAATGCATAGAATTGTAAACGAGTCATGAAAAAGCTGGTCTCTCTTCAAAATATATGTGAGGGCAACTAAAAAACAACTTATTTATTTTTGACCACAGCTGTAGAGGCAAACTAATTTTTATTAAAGGAAACCTTTAACAAATATATATCCAGCAATACTGTATAGTTTGTAGATAAAGAGAAAGCTTTGTTTTAAGCTTTATAAATCTAGTGGTTACTGCTGGTAGTTGTACATGAGGTGACCACAAAAATAAAATTCTACAATGATTGTAATGTGCCATTTATCTAGATGGCTAGCTCTAAATTTACGCAATGAACAAGCTGTCATCGCAACCTGAGTCTCCCCTGAGAGATTTGGCAGACGCTGCCACTAATCTGAAGACCGCTTTGTAAAAAACGAATAGATCTAGTCTAGGTCTGCTAGCAGAAATGGCACTTGGCTTGTCCAAGCAGTGATTAGTCTGGTGTGTTTGGCTGGTATTATATTGAAACATGCAAAACATGTAAAGACTTCTAAATAGCAGCACATTTTGAAGAATAATACATGTTTACCCCTCTGTTTCATCACCTTCCTTTTTAACAACGCTCAATAAAGAGTTTGGAGATGACTCTCAGTTGTTAGTCAAACAACTAGCATTGCCTTTTTGCACTTCAATAGCTGCCAAAGATGTTCCAGTGCTAGAGTTCAAAGTGCCTCTGTTGCTTATTGTTTATCCAAGAGAACATGAAAGTAACACTGAAATGGCTGAAAAAAATGCATTCTTTATTTTAGTGGGTTATTGACTAAAGCAATTGTGTAGAGCTTGTACTCTTTGTTCAGTCATTCATTTGTTCATTTGTTGGATCATCCATTTTCTGGAGCTGCTTCACCCTGATCAGGGTCACAGTGTCTGTAGAACTTACATGGAATCATTGGGGCAAGGCAAGAACATAACATCTGCAAGACGCCAGTTTAATTATCTACTAAAACAGTAGCAATCACCTGGAACACCACAGCAACCACTTATTACAATCCCTTGCAACCACCAGAAATACCATAACAACAATATTTGCTAAGAACTTGGTTTTGCTGTAAAATAATTTATAGTGTCAGGTAGCTTAGACGTGACATGACGTATTATAACTACTCGACTACTTTTCTTTAGGACTACACAACTGGTGATGACCTCTGTGTGAGATTAAGCAAGTGAAACACACACACAAACACACACACACACACACACACACACACATGCTCATTTTGGTATTGATTCCCTTATCTAACTCTAAGCAGATGTAGGTAGGCCTCTGAGGTCATCCAGATGAGACTGATGTGGATTAGAGTCATCCACAGTGGCATAAACACACACACACACACACACACACAAACATATACACACACACAAATGTGCTTTCCACTGTGCGAACTCTGGAATGCACTCACAACAGCTAACGTCCTTCAAAGTAGTGATAGAAAATTCGATTCGGTTTAATGAACTAATTCTTTGGAGCTGTCTGACTCAATGAATCAAATAACTGATTCAATGATTCACAGATTCACTAATCAAGTCGGCTTTATGCTCATGTCCTATCTACAGTCACTTGATTCAATGATTCAATGATGTGGTTACTTCTACTCACCAATGGAGTAAGTTACATAAAGTTACACAGTGTAGTTTCTGCAGTGCTGAGCCTAAAGTAGCCATGATAGACTCCCTATTCTCCCTATTACAGGTCAGTGAAGCATCACAATTATTCTGAAACTGTATGTTTATAGTAAAAATATTACCTAATGTTACATCAATTCTTAACCACTACAACCCATCACTGGGGGGCTGTAGACCCCTCTTGCTCACCCTCGACATTGGGCAGTGTGACCTTAGACTTGTTTATTTGCTGCTTTCAGCAATGCCTCCTTTTAAGGGGGTTATTAGTGGATGTGGTTAAGCTGTATTTAAATACGGCTATATCTCAGTCTCCATTCTCTCATTTGTCACACTATTTACATGTTAATTTTATGGCAAAACTATGTTTCTTTGTTATTTTTTATGAAAATACTTTGGGATTTTTTTACGGTGTATATCTGTTTTTTAACAGAAAAGTACTGTAAACAGTGCTTAAATGTAAAATTTACGATTGCCAGTAATAAAATGTTATATACATATTTACAGCAACCACAGTTGGCGGTTTTTACCGTAGATTTTACAGATTTTTATTTACAGTGTATTCTACGAAATCATCATTTGAGGCAGTAGTGGGTGCTTTAGGTGCCTAATAATGAGGCGTTCTAGACAGGTGTTTCCAGCTCTAAAAAGTTTTCTTCATAACTTTCTTCTATTTCTTTCCATCTCTCAGTTTAAAAAGGAGATCTTTTCAGTTTTGACGCATTTTATGCCACAGCTATTGATTTATGATGTATTTCAGAAGAAATTACAGGCTACAGAATCAAATCAGTGAACCTTCATATCTGCTGCCAAGTTGGTCTCGAGGAAGCAGGCGTGATTTTTTTTTTTTTTTTTTTTTTTTTCCCGAGGACTTCTCAAAAGAAACTTCACTGCTATTGCCTTTCAGAATTGTTTTAATGTGCTGCAGCCAAATGAGTTTTTTTTTCTCTCCAAATGAGATGGAGCTTGGTGGCTCTGTGAGGATGAAGCAGTTAAAGGGAAAAAAAAGAGCTAGGTTTAATAAGCCTTCTGACAAATACAAAAGGAAGCGTCTCACAGATAATTGGAGAAAATATATTTTTCAGTTTCAACCAGTAAAACACAGATGAAAATAAACACTATCTGTCTGGCTTCATGGTCTGCGATGGTGCACTGGCTTCACGGTTTAGTTTTAATGATGTATAAGGGGAATTTAACCTGAGCTTGGCTCAAAACCACAAGCTGACACATCAGCTATAACCCAGTGATCTACCACATGTCTTAAAGCCCCTCAGGGCAGACAGTATTACACTGGAGTCTAGGAGTTTGCCAATAGCTGAACAAATACACATTTGGAACCGCAAGTTGCATGAGTTTGACCCTGTGCTAGACACAATGTGGAGGCAGTAACAGCTGCTGCTCTTCTATTTGGGCATTTTTTAACATTGCTGTGAGAATTTGAGGACATTCGACCTGGAGAATACTGACCTGTATTTTGTACTTTGTTTACCTCTTTTTACTTATAATTTTTCATTATCCTTTCATTCATTCATTCATTATCTGTAACCCTTATCCAGTTCAGGGTCGCGGTGGGTCCAGAGCCTACCTGGAATCATTGGGTGCAAGGCGGGAATACACACTGGAGGGGGCGCCAGTCCTTCACAGGGCAACACACACTCACACATTCACTCACACACTAACACCTACGGACACTTTTGAGTTGCCAATCCACCTGCAATGTGTGTTTTTGGGCTGTGGGAGGAAACAGGAGCACCCGGAGGAAACCCACACAGACACAGGGAGAACGCACCACACTCCTCACAGACAGTCCCCCTGAGCAGGAATCAAACCCACAACCTCCATGCCCCTGGAGCTCTGTGACTTCATTATCCTTGTTAATGTTTAATATATTTGCCAATATTCATTCTTAAAGGGGAAGCTAAATAATTTGGTCACTGGATGTGCACATTTTATTAGGGTTTTGGAGCCTACTAACCCACCAAATTGGCTGCCTAAATATGAACACATGGGTAAAAATACACTTTTTCTGATTTTATGATGCAACTTAAAGTGCAAAGACTTTAGAACTATGCCGACTCCTTCTCGTCTGAGTCTCTCCAATCACAGCGCTGGAACCCCTGTTTATGTGAGAGTGCAAGACTGATTTCAGTACTGACTGAATAAGGAAAAAAAAAACAGAACAAATAAAGATAACAGAGTTAAAATGACTAAAAACCAGCGTTTCTGCTCCTTGTTTCTCACTCCTGAGCTCTCACGCTGAACCGAGCTGTGGCTCATTCTCATTTAAAGGCGCTGAAACCGCTTGTTCTTAACAGGGCTGTTTAGACAAGGGGAGAACGCTGTTGTATTGTTTGAGGAGGTATTGTCCTAGTAAACAATTAGCCGTTGATTCAACGTTGAAATAACGTAATGACTGCCGTCTAATCAACGTTCTCTTAAGGTTGAAAATGAAAGTTGAAAAGACGTCCAAACACAGACATTGAAAAGACGACTATTAGACGTATTTTGGACGTCCGTTGACGTTATTAATTGGTCCCGAAATAAATTACTTGTATAAAACGCGTTTTGGACGTCCACTGACGTTATCAATTGGTCACCACTTAACTAACTTATTAAGATGGATTTTGAACATCCACTGACGTTTAAAATATGTCCTTGACGGACAGACCTATTTTGAACGTCCAGGGACGTTCCTTGTTTACTGGGGTGTAAAATATGTGACTTTTAAAGGGTTAAACACATAAAGCCCAGCTAATGGTTTGCCTCTCACAGTTAAAAACATAAGCCTATTGCTGTGGGCCTCTTTCAGTTGATAACTCTAGTTTATACAGATCTGTAATTTTGAGATCTGGCCAAAATGTGAACCAATTTAACCCAACCAAGGCTCTCTGTGATCCAGGCCACAAAATGCCCAGCGTGGGGAATAATGAGGGGTGACACCATTTAAGGTCAAAACGATGTCATCACACCTGCAGGGAGAATTAGCGGCTCTTTAATCAACCTCTTCTGTGCTTGTCAGTGACCATCAGTGGCTCTTATAATGTCCTTCTGCAGGTGCCAGTCTCTCTCGGAGGATAAATGCGATGGGACGTCGTAAAATCTTTAACTATTATTACCATCCGTTAATAGACTCGTCTCAATTCAGCCCCAATTAAGGAAGCTTTTATTGGACCTCTTTCATCTGCTGTGACCCGCAAGACATCATTTCAGAGATTAGACACTAGATCAGACCTTTAGGACATGCAGACACGGCTTTTAAATATATCTGGAATGTTTTTCTATGGGTGGTGAACCAGAAGCACAGAGAGAGTGGGGGTGTGTGGGGGAGGGGGGGGGTGAATATATACCATCTGACTGAAGTGTCGGAACAAAATAGTTTGCAACACTTCATCCATTCATCTTCTGTACCTTTTTTTAGGATCGTGGTAGGCCTACAGTTAGTTTCACACACACATACACTCACACCTGGGGACAATTTCACACAGTCACTCATACACACACACACACACACCTGGCAAACATTGGCCAAAAATTTGGCTCAGGTCATAAAACACATCTTCTGGCAATGTTTGTGTGGAATGTGGCCCAAAAGTGGCCCAAAAGCCTACCTCTGTTCGCATGCCTGGCCTAATTCGGTGTTTACGTTGTGCTTATGTGGCAAGCAGCAGTCCTCTGGGGTGCTGTCATTCGATGTGGCAACTGAGTTTTGAAAAGGAGATGTGGCCCAGACCAGAGCCAGAAGAGTGTTGCTATCTGGGAAGTCACTCTGCATACGAGCGTCTGCCAAATGCCATAAACGTAAAAAGTAAATGTAGGTTCTGCCAGTGAAAACATGGACATTCTGCCAGTGACAACTCGACAGCCCTATCAATGCTTGAGATACGGATTGGTTTAAGGGTGAATTTTATTTGAATAAAAAAAAAACATTCCCAGGGAGGTACACTGTGTGCTAAATATAAATGTAAGTCATAAAATGTTTGCTAATTATGTTTGTGGATATTCAGGTGAATGTCTGGCAACCCCGGTAGCATGGTGGTGCAGCAGGTTAGTGTCGCAGTCACACAGCTCCAGGGACCTCGAGGTTGTGAGTTTGATTCCCGCTCCGGGTGACTGTCTGTGAGGAGTGTGGTGTGTTCTGCCTGTGTCTGCGTAGGTTTCCTCCAGGTGACTGTCTGTGAGGAGTGTGGTGTGTTCTCCCTGTGTCTGCGTGGGTTTCCTCCAGGTGACTGTCTGTGAGGAGTGTGGTGTGTTCTCCCTGTGTCTGCGTGGGTTTCCTCCGGGTGACTGTCTGTGAGGAGTGTGGTGTGTTCTCCCTGTGTCTGCGTGGGTTTCCTCCAGGTGACTGTCTGTGAGGAGTGTGGTGTGTTCTCCCTGTGTCTGCATGTCTGCACAGAAAGCATGGCTGGACACGAGAGCCACTGAGCCATGTAGTGGGTTGCCAGATTGACCAACCCTGCTTTAGAGTGAGGTTAAGAACGACCACTTAATTATAGATAAGTGGAAATATAGGAAAATTAAAAAAAAGTGCATAAATAATAAATGTAGAAAAATAATAGCACATAAATAAATAAAAGTAGAAAGTATAAAAAAATATAGAAATGTAAAAATACAAAAAAAAGTTGTAAAATTACGGAAAATACAGAAATCAGTTCAAGACATTTAATAAATTATTCACTTTTTCATTACAAATATGAATACATCTGTCATTTGTTTATATATTATATTAGTTATTTGTCCATTTATTCATGCCCTGTTGTTTTTTTGTCCTCCACATGGAGGTGGAATATGAATTTTGAAGAATCAAAACATACAAATGTTAGGAAATATCTGGAGTGCTGTTTTTTGCATTATTTTTGTAAATGTTGTTGTGACATCGCAATTAAATCCACGTTATAGCAAACGGCTCCATGGTCTGCTTCAAATGCTGCATTACCTGTGAGGACAGGGTTATTTGTAACGGCTATGCACTGTAATAATTCCCCAAAGCCTAAAATTACCTCCTTTCAAATTACGCACCATAACCTCAGGCCCCTGCCACTGGACCTATGACCCCTAATGCAGCGGTGAGGGTTTCTAACAGGAAGACTATTTCTTACCGGTCACTCATGGGATTTCTGCAGGGCTAGTGAGTGTGCTGGATTATCCTTAGTCCTCTGTGTCCACTGCCGGGCGAGCAAGAGAGAGAGAAAGAAGGTGGGGGCAGTGCCGGAGCCTTGGCTGACCTCCCCGCCGTGGCGTCTGGGTGTAATTATCCGGCGCACAGTGAGAATGACAGGGTGTAAATACACACGGGGAAAGCCCTCGATCCCTTTGGTCACTGTCCAACAAGAGCCAGCTGGGGACTCTTTGGCTCATCAGGGAGATAGCCGTGAAATGCCCTGACCACATACAGTGACCAGAGACTGTCCCTCGTTTGCTGAAGTATTTGTCCAAGTATCTTTTACACTTGCTTTCGGTGTGGGTTTTAGAAGCTGGTTTCATGTTCGTCCACTCTAGGGTCTGGACTCTGGGATGGTCAGTCCAGTCTGTTTCCTTCTCTCCAAATTGGCTTCTTTACATGCTTCGCCCATGCCTTCAGACCCATGGAGTTTGAGCCGTCCATGAGCCATATTTGAGAAATGAAACCTGGAGGACGAGGAGACGTGGAGGTTCTGGCTGCTGGAAACAGAGGTGCTTTTCTGGGATGTGATTACACAGTGAAAACCCTCTGACCCAGGGTGAGCAGAAGCACATGCCGGAGACCCAGCAGATGGCAGACGGAATGAGAACCTGTAACACACGCTGCTGATGGGCTCGGCATGTGGTGATCTGTCGGTACGCGCTGTGCTGAGCATTTGTTCTTTTTTTTATTTATTTCCTATCCATTTCATCATTTAGGGAATAAGCTGATCTCTAAACACACCACTGAGAGATGGAAATGAAGATGGAGAGAGAGAGAGAGAGAGAGAGAGAGAGAGAGAGAGAGAGAGAGAGAGAGAGAGAAAATGACAAGAAAGTAACCTAGAAAGGGAAAAACAAGGGAATAATAGAAAATTGACAGAAATAATAGAAAAAGACAGAAAAACAACAATAGCAAGTATAAGAGTGTGAGAGAGGATAAGACAGAAAGAGAGAGTGAGATTGTGAGAGTGAGAGAGAGAGAGAGAGAGAGAAAAAACGAGAGAATGAGAGAGAAAGAGAGAGAGAATGAGAAATAGAGAGAGAGAGAGGGAGAGAGAGAGAGGAGAGAAAGAGAGAGAACAAGAGCGAGAGAGAATGAGAGACAGAGAGAAAGAGAGACAAAGAGAGAAAGAGAGACAGAGAGAGAGAAAGAGAGACAGAGACAGAGAGAGCAAGAGCGAGAGAGAATTAGAGAATGAGAGACAGAGAGAGAGAAAGAGAGAGAGAGAGAGAGAGAGAGAGAGAGAGAGAGAGGGGTAGAAAATGCCTTTAAAAAATGAGTGTGAGAGGAAGAGAGAGGCCAAAAAAGAGAGAAATAGAGAGAAGGCTGTATCAGAAAAAGTGAAACTGAAAAGGAAAGTGAGAGAGAGAGAGAGAGAGAGAGAGAGAGAGAGAGAGAGCAGAAAAAGAGATGATGGTGAGACAGACTGAAGGGTCATAAAGAGATGCGGGATGCTATCATTGTTCGCGGTTTCCATGGAGACAGGCTCTCGGGGCGCCGCGCTTGGCAAGGAAGGAGAGTGGCATTTTGGGCTGAATAGGAGTTCCCACAGGGCAGGTAATAACGCACCTCAACAATACAGGCCAGAACAACACCATCAGCCGCTCAAAAGGACGACTTCACCTCCACAGAGAGAGACAATTCCCCACTTACCGAGCTTTATCATGCAAAAGAAAAAAAAAGAGGCGGAGAGGTGGAAGCAGGCCAGAGCTGCCACAAAGGACACGCTGCCAAATGTCGAACACCTGTTTGAAACCCTCACAATGAGCACGTGTAGGGGATGATGGAAAGCAGGCCCAGGACAGGCCCAAGCAAACATGCAAATGAGAAACAAAGCAGCACTTTTTGTAGGATCTAAATAGTTCAATGATGTTCTGGGGCCAAGGCCTTGGTATTCCTGTATAGTCAAACTGTTCTCAGCTTACATGTCCTACATGTTCTCATGCTTAGTACTGGACGTCGTCTCTATAGGAAAGTCAGCCAGGTGTTTTCATTTATTCATTATCTGTAACAGTCACCCGGAGGAAACCCACGCGGACACAGGGAGAACACACCACACTCCTCACAGACAGTCATCCGGAGGAAACCCACGCAGACACAGGGAGAACACACCTCACTCCTCACAGACAGTCACCCGAAGGAAACCCACGCAGACACAGGGAGAACACACCACACTCCTCACAGACAATCACCCGGAGGAAACCCACGCGGACACAGGGAGAACACACCAACTTTTAATACATTTTTACTTTTTAAATACTTTTATAAATATTTTAAATATTACTTAACTTTGTGCACATTACGTACTTAAAAATGAATTAAAATCAATGACCTGCAAAGATTCGTAAATGTTACCCAATTACACTGTGAGACCTGATGAGCTCATGGGGGAGATTCCAGCGTTGCTCTGCGGACCCCGTTTGGTTAGTTTGTTATTTAGAGGCTTTTGTGTTAGAGTTATGACGCAGGCATCCGCATTTATCACAACGGAGCACTTAGTATTTGGATTACCCAATGTTTTAAAAGTACTTTTGCAGTTAGTAGCAGGTGTAAAATTAACACACTTATTCGGTGGCCATTATAAAATACATTCTAAATTTAACTTGTTTAAAACTGGTTAAATTCTACTCAAACAAAGTGTTTTTTGAGTAAATTCTACACATAACAGCTGACCACATCACTTTTAAATGCCCTTCCTAATCAAGCACGAGTTAGAAAGTATGGCCACCACAGTGTGAACAACCAGTCTTCAAGGTGCAGGCAGGGCTCCAGATTAACCCTTTACAGAACAGTCCCAAAATTGTCCAGACATTATCCCAAACTGAACATTCCCACATTTCTTCTTTTAGTTTTTTAAGAATTGCTGTTGGAGTTATTTGTTTATTTTTACATTACCATAATATCACGAGCTGTTTGGATTGCGGTGGCACGGTGGTGCAGCAGGTTAGTGTCGCAGTCACACAGCTCCAGGGGCCTGGAGGTTGTGGGTTCGATTCCTGCTCCGGGTGACTGTCTGTGAGGAGTGTGGTGTGTTCTCCCTGTGTCTGCATGGGTTTCCTCCGGGTGACTGTCTGTGAGGAGTGTGGTGTGTTCTTCCCGTGTCCATGTGGGTTTCCTTCGGGTGACTGTCTGTGAGGAGTGTGGTGTGTTCTCCCTGTGTCTGCGTGGGTTTCCTTCGGGTGACTGTCTGTGAGGAGTGTGGTGTGTTCTCCCAGTGTCTGCGTGGGTTTCCTCCGGGTGACTGTCTGTGAGGAGTGTGATGTGTTCTCCCTGTACCTGCGTGGGTTTCCTCCGGGTGCTCCGGTTTCCTCCCACAGTCCAAAAACACACGTTGGTAGGTGGATTGGCCACTCAAAAGTGTCCTGTAGGTGTGAGTGTGTGAGTGAATGTGTGTGTGTCTGTGTTGCCCTGTGAAGGACTGGCGCCCCCTCCAGGGTGTATTCCCACCTTGCGCCCAATGATTCCAGGTAGGCTCTGGACCCACCGCGACCCTGAACTGGATAAGGGTTACAGATAATGAATGAATGAATGAATGTTTGGATTGCCTTGACTAGAGCATCACAGCTACACAGTTATACTGTATTGTTTATATTGTTAATTATAAAATGTATGTTCACCCATTGAGTTTAAAGTCATTAGAGCCTGTTAATTTTTTATTTATTTATTTATTTTTTGTGAGAAATACATCCTGGAAAGACTAAACATACACTCTCTGCTGTAATTGGAATAGAGGAACCTTTGATATATTATAATTTCTGAAAATATACTGCACAACTCCAAGATGATAAAAATAATTAGAATATTTAATACAAGAATACGGTTGTAATATTTCAAAATATGAAAGTAGTAATTATTTCAAGGTTAAGCAATATTTGGACCAAGTACCATGTTTTACTGCAAACACCATCTTTCTAAATGTCTAGTCTGTCCTAACACACAGATGGTGGACTGAACTTTCAATGTTTGTCCAAACTACCCAAGTCCCTCTGGGTCTTTAAACGTCAGCCGAACACCTACACCTTTGGGGACCATTTAAATGAACATTAATCCCTTCAGCCAGAAGCGCAGGCCAAATCGCAGCTCACATTTGCTGATAACAATAGTCACACTGCTGCCACAATTGCAGGTCTAATACTAGGATTGTCAGAACAAATATGGCAGAACAAAGCAGTAACTTAGTGTCAGAGCAGTTAGCTAATGGTAGTGTAGTTTCTCAACTTTGCATTGCACTTTGGATACACTAAGGTGTACTCATTATTGACAAAGGTGTCCAATTGCATACACAACTGGTGTAAGCATTGGCAATGGAATGGGATGTTCTGGAGTGAGCAAATGCTTTGGACTGTGGGGCAGGGTGTAGTATTGTAGTAGTAGTATAGTACAATATAACCATTGTTTTATAACAATGCTATTACAGCCATAATATAACAATGTTATAGTAACCATATACAATGTTAATGCAGGAGAACATATTTCTACTGCAGAAGTATTCACAGAAAAGAGGACAATTCAGCAAAGACAATAAAATAACATAAGTGAAGTGGGAAAGCGTCCTTTGTTACTTAGAAATAATAGACATTTTTCACAACAGTAAAAATGCCATGGGTTTCTGTTATTTAAAGTTTTCAAGTATTTGCAATCCAGAGCTAATCATCTAACACTCAAACCTGAGATGGGATTTCATCAAATCCTCACAGATGTGTTCAGATAGCTGTGGGCTACATAGAGTAGGATAAGCAAATAAATCAATTCAACCTAAGGCCAGGAAAGCAACCCTTACAGACTGGGGACAGTTCAATTCAGCGGTCACGACGAAACAGTAACTGGACAACAGCACCATGGACAGCGATAGTTTGGCAACAGGCCATCAGAGCTCTTCAGGACCCTGGACAGCAGCCTAACCTCAGAAGTCCATCCATCCATCCATCCATTATCTGTAACCGCTTATCCAATTTAGGGTCGCGGGGGGTCCAGAGCCTACCTGGAATCATCGGGCGCAAGGCAGGAATACACCCTGGAGGGGACGCCAGTCCTTCACAGGGCAACACAGACACACACACATTCACTCACACACTCACACCTACGGACACTTTCGAGTCGCCAATCCACCTGCAACGTGTGTTTTTGGACTGTGGGAGGAAACCGGAGCACCCGGAGGAAACCCACGCGGACACGGGGAGAACACACCAACTCCTCACAGACAGTCACGCGGAGCTGGAATCGAACCCACAACCTCCAGGCCCCTGGAGCTGTGTGACTGCGACACTACCTGCTGCGCCGTGCCGCCCACCTCAGAAGTCAACACAGATTACTGTCAAACCTATGCTATAGACCTTACGGAAAAACACCTTGTTTTGTGTGTCGAGCGTTGACCAGCTTGTACATAGTTTGTACATAGCGAATGGCCAAATGTTTGTGGACACTCCTATTACTTAGTGATTTCAGCTATTTTATAAATATATCCATATAAGAACATCGCAAACTAGAATAGAACGTGTGAAGCCACTATGCCCAATACCAAATGTCGGTGAGTGTAAAGCCCCAGCACTGTGCCATAAAGTACTGTAACTGTGCTCCTTTGTGTGATGGAGCACAAGTCAGTGGCCGTGAGTGTAACACTGAATCAGTGATGATATTACTAATACTCACATGGCAGTATGCCATCAAATTCTCATGATATAAGCTGTTCTGGCAAAGCTTTTTGGCATTGGAAGAAAACTTAGAACTGCAGATGGCGACTTGTATGATTAAACACTGACTAATTACATTTTATTACATTGTAATAACACTACAGAACAACAATTATACATGTTTAAGAGCTCAAATGGTCTTCACAGCAATTCATATTCTTTTAGATTACAAATTCCCAATCTGTTTCCTTTCCTTCTTTTCTTTTCTTTTTTCCTTTTCTGTTCTCTCTTATTCTTTTCTTTCTCCCAGAAGAACCTGGTGATCTCTTCCTTGAAACTCCTGCCAATTTAGCTTCGTCCATAGGGAAGCCCTAATCCATACACACACACACACACACACATACACACCTTCACAGCTAATCAATCCCTGATTAGTCCCAGTACCTGAGGGAAGAAGAGTGAGCAACAGCGAGAATGAGAGAAGAGAACGAGAAATAGAGCGATATAAAGCTGAATCATCTGCTCCCTCTCAGCTTCTTTTATTCTTCTTTTTTCGCCTCATTGTTTTCCTTACCCTTCCCTTCACTTTCCATTTCTCTCTGTCATCTCTCACTTTTCCTCTCTCATTCCCTTTGTCCGTCACTCTCTTTATTTTCCCTTCTCATTTCTTTCTCGTTTTCTCTTCTCCCCGCTATCTCTCTCTCTCTCTCTCTCTCTCTCCCTCCCTCCCTCATTCTCTCTCTCTCTCTCTCTCTCTCTCTCTCTCTCTCTCTCTCTCTCTCTCTCTCTCCCTAGAGGAAAGAGAGGGTAAAAAGAGAGAGAAAAACAGAGAGGATATGATTGGTGTATGGTTGGGTGTTTTGTTTGTTTGTTTGTTTGTTTTTCCGTGTCCTCTTCCCTCCATTAAGGCATTGTTTTACCTCAGGGTGTTGACCCCACCTCACCTCAGCGTTTTCCTCTCATTCTGTTTTCTGTCTGTTTATTTCTTTTTATTTATTTTTGGTGCTGATGCTGTTCTGAATGTCCTCTGGGGGCTGAGAGAGGATGTATTAAACATTAAGGAGGTAGAGAGAGAGAGAGAGAGAGAGAGAGGGAGAGGTGGGGGTGGGGGTGTATGTATAAGGTCAAATAGGTCAAACGCAGAGAGTGTGTGAGTGTGCATAAAGAAGTGAGAAGGGAGAAGGAGAGTAGGGGCACAAAGAAAACAATAAGAGGGGACAGGAGCGAAGAGAAGAAAGAGAGAGAGGGAAGAGAGAAAGAGTGAAGGTGAAAAAGCTGTGTGTGTATATATATGTGTGTGTGTGTGTGTGTGTGTGTCTGAGAGAGAGAGAGAGAGAGAGAGAGAGAGAGAGAGACTACTCTGTGTTGGAATCTCCTCTGAAGGGGAGAATAATTGGGTGTGTGTTGGGGTCAGGCCCCTGGGGTGAATCTGACCTCCACCATCTGCCCTGTCCTACACTTGCCTTTCACACATACCTGTCTCTCTCTCACACTCTCTCTTTGTCTCTCTCTGTCTCTTTCTCTGTCTCTCCTTCTCTCTCTTTACTCCTCAGTAAGGTCCAGAATCACCTGTCGTTCTGTCGTCCAGTCTCTGACCTTTCAATGATCTGCAGGGAAGATAAGTTAACTTCAGCGTACAGGACAAGTATAACCTATTTTTTGTCTCATGCCTAGCCGATATCGAACGGTAACGGTATCGAAGCTGGAATATGAACAGGTTTTATTGTTTGAGCTGTGAGCTACACGCAGTGATTTCCTCAATAAAAGCTTGTGTTTGAGCTTCACTGAGTTTGACGCTAACCCTCTCCCTAAAATATTTACTCAGCAAATTAAGAGTTTAAGAGCAAATATCAGAAAAACTACCCACAAATGTAATAATAAAGTCAACATAAAGGTTTCCTCTAACCTGTTTTTCATGCTTAGCACTTCACACGATTGTTTGCTTTATCTAGTGTGTTTCAGCTTTAGTTTGTGTTACTTCTATTGTGTGTTTCAGCTTTAGTTTGTGTTACTTCTATTGTGTGTTTCAGCTTTAGTTTGTGTTACTTCTATTGTGTGTTTCAGCTTTAGTTTGTGTTACTTCCATTGTGTGTTTCAGCTTTAGTTTGTGTTACTTCTATTGTGTGTTTCAGCTTTAGTTTGTGTTACTTCTATTGTGTGTTTCAGCTTTAGTTTGTGTTACTTCTATTGTGTGTTACAGCTTTAGTTTGTGTTACTTCCATTGTGTGTTTCAGCTCGTTTGTGTTACTTCTATTGTGTGTTTCAGCTCTAGTTTGTGTTACTTCTATTCTGTGTTTCAGCTTTAGTTTGTGTTACTTCTATTGTGTGTTTCAGCTCTAGTTTGTGTTACTTCTATTGTGTGTTTCAGCTTTAGTTTGTGTTACTTCTATTGTGTGTTTCAGCTTTAGTTTGTGTTACTTCCATTGTGTGTTTCAGCTTTAGTTTGTGTTACTTCTATTGTGTGTTTCAGCTTTAGTTTGTGTTACTTCCATTGTGTGTTTCAGCTTTAGTTTGTGTTACTTCTATTGTGTGTTTCAGCTTTAGTTTGTGTTACTTCTATTGTGTGTTTCAGCTTTAGTTTGTGTTACTTCTATTGTGTGTTACAGCTTTAGTTTGTGTTACTTCCATTGTGTGTTTCAGCTTTAGTTTGTGTTTCTTCTATTGTGTGTTTCAGCTTTAGTTTGTGTTACTTCCATTGTGTGTTTCAGCTTTAGTTTGTGTTACTTCTATTGTGTGTTTCAGCTTTAGTTTGTGTTACTTCTATTGTGTGTTTCAGCTTTAGTTTGTGTTACTTCTATTGTGTGTTACAGCTTTAGTTTGTGTTACTTCCATTGTGTGTTTCAGCTCGTTTGTGTTACTTCTATTGTGTGTTTCAGCTCTAGTTTGTGTTACTTCTATTGTGTGTTTCAGCTTTAGTTTGTGTTATTTCTATTGTGTGTTTCAGCTCTAGTTTGTGTTACTTCTATTGTGTGTTTCAGCTTTAGTTTGTGTTATTTCTATTGTGTGTTTCAGCTCTAGTTTGTGTTACTTCTATTGTGTGTTTCAGCTTTAGTTTGTGTTATTTCTATTGTGTGTTTCAGCTCTAGTTTGTGTTACTTCTATTGTGTGTTTCAGCTCTAGTTTGTGTTTCTTCTATTGTGTGTTTCAGCTTTAGTTTGTGTTACTTCTGTTGTGTGTTTAAGCTTTAGTTTGTGTTACTTCTGTTGTGTGTTTCAGCTCTAGTTTGTGTTACTTCTATTGTGTGTTTCAGCTCTAGTTTGTGTTACTTCTGTTGTGTGTTTCAGCTCTAGTTTGTGTTACTTCTGTTGTGTGTTTCAGCTCTAGTTTGTGTTACTTCTGTTGTGTGTTTCAGCTCTAGTTTGTGTTACTTCTATTGTGTGTTTCAGCACTAGTTTGTGTTACTTCTGTTGCGTGTTTCAGCTTTAGTTTGTGTTACTTCTGCTGTGTGTTTCAACTTTAGTTTGTGTTACTTCTGTTGTGTGTTTCAGCTCTAGTTTGTGTTACTTCTGTTGTGTGTTTCAGCTCTAGTTTGTGTTACTTCTATTGTGTATTTCAGCCTTAGTTTGTGTTACTTCTGTTGCGTGTTTCAGCACTAGTTTGTGTTACTTCTGTTGCGTGTTTCAGCTTTAGTTTGTGTTACTTCTGCTGTGTGTTTCAGCTCTAGTTTGTGTTACTTCTGTTGTGTGTTTCAGCTCTAGTTTGTGTTACTTCTATTGTGTGTTTCAGCCTTAGTTTGTGTTACTTCTGTTGTGTGTTTCAGCACTAGTTTGTGTTACTTCTGTTGTGTGTTTCAGCTCTAGTTTGTGTTACTTCTATTGTGTGTTTCAGCCTTAGTTTGTGTTACTTCTGCTGTGTGTTTCAGCTCTAGTTTGTGTTATTTCTGTTGCGTGTTTCAACTTTAGTTTGTGTTACTTCTGTTGCGTGTTTCAGCTTTAGTTTGTGTTACTTCTGTTGCGTGTTTCAGCTTTAGTTTGTGTTACTTCTGCTGTGTGTTTCAGCTTTAGTTTGTGTTATTTCTGTTGTGTGTTTCAGCACTAGTTTGTGTTACTTCTGTTGCGTGTTTCAGCTTTAGTTTGTGTAACTTCTGTTGCGTGTTTCAACTTTAGTTTGTGTTACTTCTGTTGCGTGTTTCAGCTTTAGTTTGTGTTACTTCTGTTGTGTGTTTCAGCTTTAGTTTGTGTTACTTCTGTTGCGTGTTTCAGCTTTAGTTTGTGTTACTTCTGTTGTGTGTTTCAGATTTAGTTTGTGTTATTTCTGTTGTGTGTTTCAGCACTAGTTTGTGTTACATCTGCTGTGTGTTTCAGCACTAGTTTGTGTTACATCTGCTGTGTGTTTCAGCACTAGTTTGTGTTATTTCTATTGTGTGTTTCAGCTTTAGTTTGTGTTATTTCTATTGTGTGTTTCAGCACTAGTTTGTGTTACTTCTATTGTGTGTTTCAGCTCTAGTTTGTGTTTCTTCTATTGTGTGTTTCAGCTTTAGTTTGTGTTATTTCTATTGTGTTTTTCAGCTCTAGTTTGTGTTACTTCTATTGTGTGTTTCAGCTTTAGTTTGTGTTACTTCTGTTGTGTGTTTCAGCTTTAGTTTGTGTTACTTCTGTTGTGTGTTTCAGCTCTAGTTTGTGTTACTTCTGTTGTGTGTTTCAGCTCTAGTTTGTGTTACTTCTATTGTGTGTTTCAGCCTTAGTTTGTGTTACTTCTGCTGTGTGTTTCAGCACTAGTTTGTGTTACTTCTGTTGCGTGTTTCAGCACTAGTTTGTGTTACTTCTGTTGCGTGATTCAGCACTAGTTTGTGTTACTTCTGTTGCGTGTTTCAGCTTTAGTTTGTGTTACTTCTGTTGCGTGTTTCAGCTTTAGTTTGTGTTACTTCCATTGTGTGTTTCAACTTTAGTTTGTGTTACTTCTGTTGCGTGTTTCAGCTTTAGTTTGTGTTACTTCTGTTGTGTGTTTCAGCTTTAGTTTGTGTTACTTCTGTTGCGTGTTTCAGCTTTAGTTTGTGTTACTTCTGTTGTGTGTTTCAGATTTAGTTTGTGTTATTTCTGTTGTGTGTTTCAGCACTAGTTTGTGTTACATCTGCTGTGTGTTTCAGCACTAGTTTGTGTTACATCTGCTGTGTGTTTCAGCACTAGTTTGTGTTATTTCTATTGTGTGTTTCAGCTTTAGTTTGTGTTATTTCTATTGTGTGTTTCAGCACTAGTTTGTGTTACTTCTATTGTGTGTTTCAGCTCTAGTTTGTGTTTCTTCTATTGTGTGTTTCAGCTTTAGTTTGTGTTATTTCTATTGTGTTTTTCAGCTCTAGTTTGTGTTACTTCTATTGTGTGTTTCAGCTTTAGTTTGTGTTACTTCTGTTGTGTGTTTCAGCTTTAGTTTGTGTTACTTCTGTTGTGTGTTTCAGCTCTAGTTTGTGTTACTTCTGTTGTGTGTTTCAGCTCTAGTTTGTGTTACTTCTATTGTGTGTTTCAGCCTTAGTTTGTGTTACTTCTGCTGTGTGTTTCAGCACTAGTTTGTGTTACTTCTGTTGCGTGTTTCAGCACTAGTTTGTGTTACTTCTGTTGCGTGATTCAGCACTAGTTTGTGTTACTTCTGTTGCGTGTTTCAGCTTTAGTTTGTGTTACTTCTGTTGCGTGTTTCAGCTTTAGTTTGTGTTACTTCCATTGTGTGTTTCAGCACTAGTTTGTGTTACTTCTGTTGCGTGTTTCAGCTTTAGTTTGTGTTACTTCTGTTGCGTGTTTCAGCTTTAGTTTGTGTTACTTCTATTGTGTGTTTCAGCTCTAGTTTGTGTTTCTTCTATTGTGTGTTTCAGCTTTAGTTTGTGTTATTTCTATTGTGTTTTTCAGCTCTATTTTGTGTTACTTTTATTGTGTGTTTCAGCTTTAGTTTGTGTTACTTCTGTTGTGTGTTTCAGCACTAGTTTCTGTTACTTCTGTTGTGTGTTTCAGCTCTAGTTTGTGTTACTTCTATTGTGTGTTTCAGCCTTAGTTTGTGTTACTTCTGCTGTGTGTTTCAGCTCTAGTTTGTGTTATTTCTGTTGCGTGTTTCAACTTTAGTTTGTGTTACTTCTGTTGCGTGTTTCAGCTTTAGTTTGTGTTACTTCTGTTGCGTGTTTCAGCTTTAGTTTGTGTTACTTCTGCTGTGTGTTTCAGCTTTAGTTTGTGTTATTTCTGTTGTGTGTTTCAGCACTAGTTTGTGTTACTTCTGTTGCGTGTTTCAGCTTTAGTTTGTGTAACTTCTGTTGCGTGTTTCAACTTTAGTTTGTGTTACTTCTGTTGCGTGTTTCAGCTTTAGTTTGTGTTACTTCTGTTGTGTGTTTCAGCTTTAGTTTGTGTTACTTCTGTTGCGTGTTTCAGCTTTAGTTTGTGTTACTTCTGTTGTGTGTTTCAGATTTAGTTTGTGTTATTTCTGTTGTGTGTTTCAGCACTAGTTTGTGTTACATCTGCTGTGTGTTTCAGCACTAGTTTGTGTTACATCTGCTGTGTGTTTCAGCACTAGTTTGTGTTATTTCTATTGTGTGTTTCAGCTTTAGTTTGTGTTATTTCTATTGTGTGTTTCAGCACTAGTTTGTGTTACTTCTATTGTGTGTTTCAGCTCTAGTTTGTGTTTCTTCTATTGTGTGTTTCAGCTTTAGTTTGTGTTATTTCTATTGTGTTTTTCAGCTCTAGTTTGTGTTACTTCTATTGTGTGTTTCAGCTTTAGTTTGTGTTACTTCTGTTGTGTGTTTCAGCTTTAGTTTGTGTTACTTCTGTTGTGTGTTTCAGCTCTAGTTTGTGTTACTTCTGTTGTGTGTTTCAGCTCTAGTTTGTGTTACTTCTATTGTGTGTTTCAGCCTTAGTTTGTGTTACTTCTGCTGTGTGTTTCAGCACTAGTTTGTGTTACTTCTGTTGCGTGTTTCAGCACTAGTTTGTGTTACTTCTGTTGCGTGATTCAGCACTAGTTTGTGTTACTTCTGTTGCGTGTTTCAGCTTTAGTTTGTGTTACTTCTGTTGTGTGTTTCAGCTTTAGTTTGTGTTACTTCCATTGTGTGTTTCAGCACTAGTTTGTGTTACTTCTGTTGCGTGTTTCAGCTTTAGTTTGTGTTACTTCTGTTGCGTGTTTCAGCTTTAGTTTGTGTTACTTCTATTGTGTGTTTCAGCTCTAGTTTGTGTTTCTTCTATTGTGTGTTTCAGCTTTAGTTTGTGTTATTTCTATTGTGTTTTTCAGCTCTATTTTGTGTTACTTTTATTGTGTGTTTCAGCTTTAGTTTGTGTTACTTCTGTTGTGTGTTTCAGCTTTAGTTTGTGTTACTTCTGTTGTGTATTTCAGCTCTAGTTTGTGTTACTTCTATTGTGTTTTTCAGCCTTAGTTTGTGTTACTTCTGCTGTGTGTTTCAGCACTAGTTTGTGTTACTTCTGTTGCGTGTTTCAGCTTTAGTTTGTGTTACTTCTGTTGCGTGTTTCAGCTTTAGTTTGTGTTACTTCTGTTGCGTGTTTCAGCTTTAGTTTGTGTTACTTCTGCTGTGTGTTTCAGCACTAGTTTGTGTTACTTCTGTCGCGTGTTTCAGCTTTAGTTTGTGTTACTTCTGTTGCGTGTTTCAGCATTAGTTTGTGTTACTTCTGTTGTGTGTTTCAGCATTAGTTTGTGTTACTTCCATTGTGTGTTTCAGCTCGTTTGTGTTACTTCTATTGTGTGTTTCAGCTCTAGTTTGTGTTTCTTCTATTGTGTGTTTCAGCCTTAGTTTGTGTTACTTCTGCTGTGTGTTTCAGCACTAGTTTGTGTTACTTCTGTTGCGTGTTTCAGCACTAGTTTGTGTTACTTCTGTTGCGTGTTTCAGCTTTAGTTTGTGTTACTTCTGCTGTGTGTTTCAACTTTAGTTTGTGTTACTTCTGTTGCGTGTTTCAGCTTTAGTTTGTGTTAGTTCTGTTGTGTGTTTCAGCTTTAGTTTGTGTTATTTCTGTTGCGTGTTTCAACTTTAGTTTGTGTTACTTCTGTTGCGTGTTTCAGCTTTAGTTTGTGTAACTTCTGTTGCGTGTTTCAACTTTAGTTTGTGCTACTTCTGTTACTTGTTTCAGCTTTAGTTTGTGTTACTTCTGTTGTGTGTTTCAGCTTTAGTTTGTCTTATTTCTGTTGTGTGTTTCAGCACTAGTTTGTGTTACTTCTGTTGCGTGTTTCAACTTTAGTTTGTGTTACTTCTGTTGCGTGTTTCAGCTTTAGTTTGTGTTACTTCTGTTGTGTGTTTCAGATTTAGTTTGTGTTACTTCTATTGTGTGTTTCAGCCTTAGTTTGTGTTACTTCTGCTGTGTGTTTCAGCACTAGTTTGTGTTACTTCTGTTGCGTGTTTCGGCACTAGTTTGTGTTACTTCTGTTGCGTGTTTCACCTTTAGTTTGTGTTACTTCTGCTGTGTGTTTCAGCACTAGTTTGTGTTACTTCTGTTGCGTGTTTCAACTTTAGTTTCTGTTACTTCTGTTTTGTGTTTCAGCTTTAGTTTGTGTTACTTCTGTTGTGTGTTTCAGCTTTAGTTTGTGTTATTTCTGTTGTGTGTTTCAGCACTAGTTTGTGTTACTTCTGTTGCGTGTTTCAACATTAGTTTGTGTTACTTCTGTTGCGTGTTTCAGCTTTAGTTTGTGTTACTTCTGTTGCGTGTTTCAGCTTTAGTTTGTGTTACTTCTGCTGTGTGTTTCAGCACTAGTTTGTGTTACTTCTGTTGCGTGTTTCAACTTTAGTTTGTGTTACTTCTGTTGCGTGTTTCAGCTTTAGTTTGTGTTACTTCTGTTGTGTGTTTCAGCACTAGTTTGTGTTTTTTTGTTGTGTGTTTCAGCTTTAGTTTGTGTTATTTCTATTGTGTTTTTAAGCTCTAGTTTGTGTTACTTCTATTGTGTGTTTCAGCTTTAGTTTGTGTTACTTCTGTTGTGTGTTTCAGCTTTAGTTTGTGTTACTTCTGTTGTGTGTTTCAGCTCTAGTTTGTGTTACTTCTGTTGTGTGTTTCAGCTCTAGTTTGTGTTACTTCTATTGTGTGTTTCAGCCTTAGTTTGTGTTACTTCTGCTGTGTGTTTCAGCACTAGTTTGTGTTACTTCTGTTGCGTGTTTCAGCACTAGTTTGTGTTACTTCTGTTGCGTGTTTCAGCTTTAGTTTGTGTTACTTCTGTTGCGTGTTTCAGCTTTAGTTTGTGTTACTTCTGCTGTGTGTTTCAGCACTAGTTTGTGTTACTTCTGTTTCGTGTTTCAGCTTTAGTTTGTGTTACTTCTGTTGCGTGTTTCAGCACTAGTTTGTGTTACTTCTGCTGTGTGTTTCAGCACTAGTTTGTGTTACTTCTGTTGCGTGTTTCAGCTCTAGTTTGTGTTACTTCTGTTGCGTGTTTCAGCTTTAGTTTGTGTTACTTCTGCTGTGTGTTTCAACTCTAGTTTGTGTTACTTCTGTTGCGTGTTTCAGCTTTAGTTTGTGTTACTTCTGCTGTGTGTTTCAACTCTAGTTTGTGTTACTTCTGTTGCGTGTTTCAGCTTTAGTTTGTGTTACTTCTGATGTGTGTTTCAGCACTAGTTTGTGTTACTTCTGTTGTGTGTTTCAGCTTTAGTTTGTGTTACTTCTGCTGTGTGTTTCAGCTCTAGTTTGTGTTACTTCTGCGGTGTGTTTCAGCACTAGTTTGTGTTACTTTTGTTGCGTGTTTCAGCTTTAGTTTGTGTTACTTCTGTTGCGTGTTTCAGCACTAGTTCGTGTTACTTCTGCTGTGTGTTTCAGCACTAGTTTGTGTTACTTCTGCTGTGTGTTTCAGCACTAGTTTGTGTTACTTCTGTTGCGTGTTTCAGCTTTAGTTTGTTTTACTTCTGCTGTGTGTTTCAGCACTAGTTTGTGTTACTTCTGTTGCGTGTTTCAGCTCTAGTTTGTGTTACTTCTGTTGCGTGTTTAAGCTTTAGTTTGTGTTACTTCTGCTGTGTGTTTCAACTCTAGTTTGTGTTACTTCTGTTGCGTGTTTCAGCTTTAGTTTGTGTTACTTCTGCTGTGTGTTTCAGCACTAGTTTGTGTTACTTCTGTTGTGTGTTTCAGCTTTAGTTTGTGTTACTTCTGCTGTGTGTTTCAGCTCTAGTTTGTGTTACTTCTGCGGGGTGTTTCAGCTTTAGTTTGTGTTACTTCTGCTGTATGTTTCAGCTCTAGTTTGTGTTACTTCTGTTGTGTGTTTCAGCTCCAGTTTGTGTTACTTCTATTGTGTGTTTCAGCCTTAGTTTGTGTTACTTCTGTTGTGTGTTTCAGCTTTAGTTTGTGTTATTTCTGTTGTGTGTTTCAGCTCTAGTTTGTGTTACTTCTGTTGCGTGTTTCAGCTTTAGTTTGTGTTACTTCTGTTGCGTGTTTCAGCACTTGTTTGTGTTATTTCTGTTGCGTGTTTCAGCTTTAGTTTATGTTACTTCTGCTGTGTGTTTCAGCACTAGTTTGTGTTACTTCTGCTGTGTGTTTCAGCTTTAGTTTGTGTTACTTCTGCTGTGTGTTTCAGCACTAGTTTGTGTTACTTCTGTTGTGTGTTTCAGCTTTAGTTTGTGTTACTTCTGCTGTGTGTTTCAGCTCTAGTTTGTGTTACTTCTGTTGCGTGTTTCAGCACTAGTTTGTGTTACTTCTGTTGCGTGTTTCAGCTCTAGTTTGTGTTACTTCTGTTGCGTGTTTCAGCTTTAGTTTGTGTTACTTCAGCTGTTTGTTTCAACTCTAGTTTGTGTTACTTCTGTTGTGTGTTTCAGCTTTAGTTTGTGTTACTTCTGCTGTGTGTTTCAACTCTAGTTTGTGTTACTTCTGTTGCGTGTTTCAGCTTTAGTTTGTGTTACTTCTGCTGTGTGTTTCAGCACTAGTTTGTGTTACTTCTGTTGCGTGTTTCAGCACTAGTTTGTGTTACTTCTGTTGCGTGTTTCAGCTTTAGTTTGTGTTACTTCTGTTGCGTGTTTCAGCACTTGTTTGTGTTACTTCTATTGTGTGTTTCAGCCTTAGTTTGTGTTACTTCTATTGCGTGTTTCAGCTTTAGTTTGTGTTATTTCTGTTGTGTGTTTCAGCACTAGTTTGTGTTACTTCTGTGTGTGTTTCAGCACTAGTTTGTGTTACTTCTATTGTGTGTTTCAGCACTAGTTTGTGTTACTTTTGTTGCGTGTTTCAGCTTTAGTTTGTGTTACTTCTGTTGCGTGTTTCAGCACTAGTTCGTGTTACTTCTGCTGTGTGTTTCAGCACTAGTTTGTGTTACTTCTGCTGTGTGTTTCAGCACTAGTTTGTGTTACTTCTGTTGCGTGTTTCAGCTTTAGTTTGTTTTACTTCTGCTGTGTGTTTCAGCACTAGTTTGTGTTACTTCTGTTGTGTGTTTCAGCTCTAGTTTGTGTTACTTCTGTTGCGTGTTTAAGCTTTAGTTTGTGTTACTTCTGCTGTGTGTTTCAACTCTAGTTTGTGTTACTTCTGTTGCGTGTTTCAGCTTTAGTTTGTGTTACTTCTGCTGTGTGTTTCAGCACTAGTTTGTGTTACTTCTGTTGTGTGTTTCAGCTTTAGTTTGTGTTACTTCTGTTGTGTGTTTCAGCTTTAGTTTGTGTTATTTCTGTTGTGTGTTTCAGCTCTAGTTTGTGTTACTTCTGTTGCGTGTTTCAGCTTTAGTTTGTGTTACTTCTGTTGCGTGTTTCACCTTTAGTTTGTGTTACTTCTGTTGTGTGTTTCAGCTTTAGTTTGTGTTATTTCTGTTGTGTGTTTCAGCACTAGTTTGTGTTACTTCTGCTGTGTGTTTCAGCTCTAGTTTGTGTTACTTCTGTTGCGTGTTTCAGCACTAGTTTGTGTTACTTCTGTTGCGTGTTTCAGCTTTAGTTTGTGTTACTTCTGTTGCGTGTTTCAGCACTTGTTTGTGTTATTTCTGTTGCGTGTTTCAGCTTTAGTTTGTGTTACTTCTGCTGTGTGTTTCAGCACTAGTTTGTGTTACTTCTGCTGTGTGTTTCAGCTTTAGTTTGTGTTACTTCTGCTGTGTGTTTCAGCACTAGTTTGTGTTACTTCTGTTGTGTGTTTCAGCTTTAGTTTGTGTTACTTCTGCTGTGTGTTTCAGCTCTAGTTTGTGTTACTTCTGTTGCGTGTTTCAGCTTTAGTTTGTGTTACTTCTGCTGTGTGTTTCAGCACTAGTTTGTGTTACTTCTGTTGTGTGTTTCAGCTTTAGTTTGTGTTACTTCTGTTGCGTGTTTCAGCACTTGTTTGTGTTATTTCTGTTGCGTGTTTCAGCTTTAGTTTGTGTTACTTCTGCTGTGTGTTTCAACTCTAGTTTGTGTTACTTCTGTTGCGTGTTTCAGCTTTAGTTTGTGTTACTTCTGCTGTGTGTTTCAGCACTAGTTTGTGTTACTTCTGTTGCGTGTTTCAGCACTAGTTTGTGTTACTTCTGTTGCGTGTTTCAGCTTTAGTTTGTGTTACTTCTGTTGCGTGTTTCAGCTTTAGTTTGTGTTACTTCTGCTGTGTGTTTCAGCACTAGTTTGTGTTACTTCTGTTGCGTGTTTCAGCTTTAGTTTGTGTTACTTCTGCTGTGTGTTTCAGCACTAGTTTGTGTTACTTCTGCTGTGTGTTTCAGCTCTAGTTTGTGTTACTTCTGCTGTGTGTTTCAGCTTTAGTTTGTGTTACTTCTGCTGTGTGTTTCAGCACTAGTTTGTGTTACTTCTGCTGTGTGTTTCAGCTCTAGTTTGTGTTACTTCTGCTGTGTGTTTCAGCTTTAGTTTGTGTTACTTCTGCTGTGTGTTTCAGCACTAGTTTGTGTTAGTTCTGTTGCGTGTTTCAGCTTTAGTTTGTGTTATTTCTATTCAATGGCTCTACTTTTGTCAGTTACTTCTATTGTGTGTTTCAGCTTTAGTTTGTGTTACTTCTGCTGTGTGTTTCAGCTTGTGCTGTGTTTTTTCTTCACATGCCACTGTCTCTGCAGTCGACCTGCTGAAATCCAGTGATACTGATACTTATTTGAGCAGCTCCACTGGCTAATAACCAGTGTCCAGTGCCAGAGGCTTGTGGGTAAATGCGTCACCCACTGCTAGATCCATATTTTATAAATGCAGAGTGCACGATTCATCCTTTTTCCCCCCTATATTGTCTTGGACGCATGTCATGATCGATAGGCTTTTCTGTTGAGCCATTTGAGCTATTGTGTGTGTGTGTGTGTGTGTGTGTGTGTGTGTGTGTGTGTGTGTGTGTGTGAGTGCGTGTCATATCTTGGAGAAAAATGGAAGAAAAAGACAATTACCTCAGCACCTGCTATAAAGGGATATTGGTTTAAATGAGCTAGTCAACCTTCATTTGACAGCCACATGCCCTGTGAGTGGCTAACACTCTTCTACATCACATCCCCTCCATCCCTCGCTCTTTCTCCACCCCTGTCCTACATAGCCCCTCTCTCCATTTCATTCCAACCACTCCATCCGTCTTCCTGGCTGACATAGTCAAGAGTGTGTATGAGGCGCATGATTCTTATCACTTTTGAGAGTTGACACTATGGTTTAGCAATGCTTTTTAACCATAGCTGCGTAACAACATAGAAAATAGTATATGTAATTACATAGTTATTTATAACTACATATAGATATTTGATACATTCTGTCTATTCTTCAAGATTCTGTACTTGCAACAATAAACAACAAGTACTTTTAAAAAGTCCATATATAAATCAAACAATTGTAATATATATATTCATTTATAATTTAAAAAGATATTATATATGAATTTTTTATGCATTGTTTCCAAAGGTGAAAATAAAAAGATGCCATATTTGTGGACATTAGTTTGTTGAATTTAGCATATTATATTCTCTCTCTCTCTCTCTCTCTCTCTCTCTCTCTCTCTCTCTCTCTCTCTCTCTCTCTCTCTCTGTCTGTGCCTTCAGGTTCACTCTTTTCTGTGTTGTAACAAGCCTGATGCTCGTCTACTAATTACTGATCACACAGCCCTTCGTCAGGTTAATGGGGTGTGTTAAAGGCAAAGTAAACATTCAAGTCACACACACACACACACACACAAAATCACTCACTCTCTCTCTCAAACACAAACACAAATGCACATGGATAGACATTTTCACACTTAGGTTTAATACGTTCTGAAGGACAAGAACTTCTTGCAATGTTCATTAAATCTAGAGGAACGAGTGTTACTCAATCTACCATACACTCACCCACACACACACACACACACACACACACACACTATCATTAACACACACTCAGCTGTCAAATAAAAACTTCTTGACTATTTCCACTCTACTCTCAGATAATAGAGGGCATCAGCAGTGAACGAGTGAGGAGAGAGAGAGAGAGAGAGAGAGAGAGAGAGCGAGAGAGAGAGAGAGAGAGAGAGAGAGTTGGAGAGAATTGGAGAGGGAGTGGAGGAGAGAGAAAAAGAGAAATGTGTGTGTGTGTGTGTGTGTGTGTGTGTGTGTGTGTGTGTGTGTGAAAGAGAGAGAGAGAGAGAGCTAAAACAGCTGTTGTTCAATCACACTTCTTTTGTAACATCTATCTATCTATCTATCTATCTATCTATCATGCTCATTGAAGACTTGCTATTCTCTCTCTCTCTCTCTCTCTCTCTCTCTCTCTCTCTGTCTCTTTCTCTCTCTTTCTCTCTCTCTCACTGTCCCTTTGCCCTGTCAAAGCTTACTTTATCATATTTCTGATGTCTATCATGGCATATCAGAGTTATGAAGAGGCAGAACTGATCTGTCTAGGCTCCGCCCATAAACATGGCCATTCACAATGGCTCTGGGGTCTGACCGATACTTCAGAGGTGTGTTATATGACCTGTTGTGACCTGCGCTTTGGGACAGAGAAGGGGATTATGGGTTAGAAAAACCTGGACTGGACCCCAAAATCAGCCTGAAATCCATTGCAACAGCTTCACGATCAGGATTCTGATACAGCCACAAGTTTACAGAACTGTTCGGAGAGACAAGGCTGACACAGAATGGCATGCTGTTGAGTAGTTATTCACCTTATTTCACTTCGCCCTCTTTTGACATTTGAATTTCTGGTTACTTGGTAACCTTTAGACACATATGTGTGGATTAAATAGGAAAATTGAGAATAAGAAGCAAACATCTGCCTCCTAAAATGACACTTAAGGTGAAAAGGAAAATATGGATAGGGAAAATAACATCAGCCTCAACTACTGACACGTTTAACACTAGAAGCGCTAAGAGCGGGTTTATTTGACCGCTGTGACTGTCTAGCATTATTTTGAGTGCTGTGTGGGTTTGGCGTCCAGGCCTCAGTGGGTCAAAATCCAGATATAAAGCCGGTAAACAAGTTAACCTTAGCGGTTCCTCCAGAGATAAAAACTGTGGCAGCCGGTTCACTTTTTGCTTCGCCATCTCCTCCATCTTCTTTTGTGTTTTCTCTCAATAAAGCAGAGCCAGTTCCACCTCACACTGTGTCAGCTATAATTTTCACTGAATTTAGAGTCCAGAGAAAGTGGGAAAGAGGAGTGTGGTGTGTTCTCCCTGTGTCTGCGTGGGTTTCCTCCGGGTGACTGTCTGTGAGGAGTGTGGTGTGTTCTCCCTGTGTCCGCGTGGGTTACCTCCGTGTGTCCAAAAACACACATTGGTAAGTGGATTGGTGACTCAAAAGTGTCCATAGGTTTGAGTGTGTGAGTGAATGTGTGAATGTGTGAGTGAATGTGTGAGTGTGTGTCGCCCTGTGAAGGACTGGTGCCCCCTTCAGTGTGTGTTTCCGGGTTGGGTCCTGATCCACCGTGGCCCTGAACTGGATAAGCTCTTACAGACAATGAATGAATGAATGAAAGTAGTCAACAGTACCTGAGCTCTCTGACATTGGCCGAATGCCACCAAACCTTCACAGCAATGTTCCAATGTCTAGTGTAAGGCTTTTAGACATGTAGAGCTCATTTTCATAGTCTGTCTAGCCCTCAGCCTTCCTGACACTTTAGCAAACACTCTAATAAAAGTATAAAGGGTAAAGAGGGTAATCAATTTATCACCAAGTGTTGGCCAAGTTTACAAGGCCTGTCAGAGTCTGTGTGTGTGTGTGTGTGTGTGTGTGTGTGTGTGTGTGTGTGTTTAGGTTGTGTAATATAAGGGGAGGGATTCAGGGACCTTGGCCTCGACTGGTTCGGTCTGTACCCTGCTCTCAGGCTCATAATGAGAATCTCCCATTCAAGGTCCAGCTCAGATTGACTTTAATGCCTAAGTAATCAGCTGCTCTGACTGACCCTGTCCCCAGACAGGATTTACACCAACCAATTACTGCCCACTGCGACCGCGTGGGTGTGTGTATGTGTGTCTGAACACCAGGACCTGGACTGATGGTCATCGCCTCACACTTCTCTCTCAGTGTGCCGCAACATCTCGGAATATTGCAATAAAGAGGACTTGAATAACTGAAGACTATTCCCAATCCATATCAAGAAGCATATAAAACACACATGTGCCAAGGATGACAACTTGTACTGAGCTTAGGGTTAAGGATTTTTTTTTAAACTTATTTTAAATAATGATATATATTTCCATCCTGGCCATCACCATTTTATATTCATTTAGAAGTGGTCATTGTGGATAAAGTGGCTCTGAGTTTGAGATTAAATAAAACACAGCATAGATTTTTAGAGATCTAAATGTTTTAGCGTGTCATTTACAACTTCTACTTTAAGAAATTATGGTAGAAATCAAGAGTCATGAAGAATAGCTTAAACAGAAGAGGCAGATCAATGGAAGAAGGAAAGCAGTGAAAGTTCTGAGCACTGCTTCATTACAAATAAAACATGGAAACCATGAGGTTTTACTGGATGAAAGCATTTATTAATTGAGAAAGAGTCAGGAATTTGTACTTAATTAATGAATTTTTTAAATAAGCTACACATTTAGCAGTAACTACAATGAAATCAATATTTACAGATTCAGAATTAAGAATAATTTCAAAAACGGAAGGAAAAGAGGGCGTTTTTTTTTTTTTTTTTTTTTTTTAATGACCTACACATCAAGCATTAACTACAACAAAATCAATTAAATCAATATTTACAGATTCAAAAATTAAGGGATATATGTGAAAGGGTCAGGGAATTTTGGGTTTTTTTTTCCTTGAAGCTGATGTTTATGTCCATCACTCTGTCCATCAGCTCTGTACTTTTTCCTTCACTGGGAAGTGGTGGTCGTCATGGAGGAGGAGGCTGTGCATTTGAGAGCCTGGACCAGAGCTAAACAACAAAACAACAGCAGAGTAAAAATGACACAAGCAGTGGTCAGTTCACTTTGATCACATGACATTTTTATACGAATGAAGAAACATTCCTGCATGTTCATGACGTACCGTTCCTGTCGTAGAGTGTCCTGGCCCACCTTCTTTTTCTATCGCGACTCCATTCCCTCTTAACGCTGACCATAACTGTGGTCACCAGAAGGTCTAGGAGAAGAAAGCCCCACATGAACACACTCTTCATGTCAGACACCACTGTGTCCACTTTGTGAATTCTGCGTCCTCGGTTTAGAAGCTGTGTTAAAGCTTCGGTCTCAAGACTCTGAAGGACTCACCACTTGTGTCTCCGCGGTCAGCATGGTGGACGGTCACCTGCTGGTCACTCTGGAGGTGTGAGTAATGAAATAGGGTTAATAACATACCATTCTGTTTTGTGGGTGTGACCTCCTCCATCACCTTCTTCTCTACCTCCTTCAGCTCCTCCATCACTTTCTTCTCCTCCTTCTCTCTGACCTCCTCCACTACATCCTCCTCCTTCACCTTCTCCATCACTTTCTCTTCCTCCACCATCTCCACCTCCTCTCTGCACTCCTCTGTCACATTCCTCTCCTCCTCCTTCACCTTCTCCATCACCTCCACCTCCCTCTCTCTACACTGTAAATAAAAAGGTTCCACCCAAGCACACTTTAAGTTTAGAGCAGTTGTGTTTACACATGAATTACTGAAGAATGACCCTAATGTAACAGTGAATAATAGCTCACCTCCTGCTCCTCCTCCACCTTCACCTCTTTCACCTCCTCCACTTTGTCCTCCACCATATTTTCCTCCTCCTTCTCTCCAAACTGTAAAGCAAATTTTCCAGTAAATTGTTGTGGAATGAGGGCAAAGATATTACAGTAAAGCAGCAATAAAGGAAACCCCACCTCCTCCTCCTCCGCCTTCACCTCCATCACCTCCTCTTTCCCCTTTTCACTGAGGTCGTCCATCACCTCCTCCTCCACCACCTTAACTTCCTCCTCTTTCTCTTCCTCTCTGAAGGCTTCCTGTTCCTCCTGAAGCTTTAACTCCATCTTGACCTCCTCTTTCTTCACCTCCTCCTCCACCACCTTGTCCTCCACCTTCTCTCCACACTGTAAAACAAAGTTTGCAGTGGATTGTCATGGAATGTGGGCAATGATATTAATGCATTATGATTAATTTAAGCTAATGTAATAATAAAGAAAATCTCACCTCCTCCTCCTCTACCTTCAGCACCATCTACTCTTCCTTCTCTCCTCCACCACATCCTCCTCCACCACCTTAAACTCCTCCTCCTTCTGTTCCAATCTGAAGGCCTCCTGTTCCTCCTCCATATTGTCTTCCACCACCTTCACTTCCTCTAACACTTCCTCTTTCTTCTCCTCCATCACTTTCTCCGCCTCCTTCTCTCTGTCCTTCATCTCTGGAAGAAGCTTGATCTCTTTCATCATCTTTTTTACCTCCTTCTCTATGAGCTCCACCTTAACCTCCTCCTCCTCCAACACTTACTCTTCGTGTCCTTCTCCTCAGCTCTCACTTCCTGCTCCTCCTCCACCTTTACCTCCTTCACTTCCACCATCTCCATGCTCTTCTCCCTCTCCTCCACATTCCTCCACTTCCTCCTCTTCTTATTCTTTCTCTTCTCCTTCTTAGAGCTCTTCTGTTTAAGGTGGAGCTTGTGGTTGGACTTTTCATCCTTGATTTCTGGTCGAAAACAGCAGAGCAACATTTTTGCAGCTGGTCAGTGTGAGTGGTCAGCAGCGAGTGGCCAAATCTTCACAATTTTGTCAATGTCCCAGCATTTTGTTTACATGTTACCATGACGATGGGCTTTTCTGGCACGTTTTTACTGTTGTGGTGTTTGTAAATAAACATGTTGTTATTTTGATTGAAACGTGCATCAACTGTCCAACAGACCTAACCATATATGGTCAAAATTTCAGTCTGCTATAATTTGATCAGTTTTTAAGATACGGCCATGAGCTCGAGCACACCGAGACCCATCACATCGAAAATCTGACCTCTCGTACTCATCCATCCCATTTAATCCCTCCTTAAATATTCCTCCATTCACTTGAATGGGGGATGGCTAGAGTGCGTGATGTCATCACACTATAGCTCCTCTACCCGGAAAGCCTTTTTTTACTTTTCAGCAGAACATTTCCCTATAACTTCCTTATACTTTTACCTAGAGACTTAATTTAAATTGTCAATGGTAGAGAAAGTTCCTCTTTCTAGCACCTGTACATATGAGACCCTTTGAAAATACAGTTTTTGAGTTATGAATTTTGTTCTACACTAGGGAGGGTTTCAGCTCCCATAGAGTTCAGTGTATTTCCAGAGCGGCTCAGCGTGAAGATTTTCAAAAATTTGTTCTGTGATTAACTCGTCATGACGCGATGAATTCTTGCTCAAACTGCAAAATTTTTACACCAGATCGATCCCCCGAGTGCCCTTGTGGCTACGGTATGTTTGGTTAAAAAATGAAAGGAAATTTTTTTGAGCTATAATCCTTTGTTTGGAGGGTGCCCCCCCTGTAGGAATTCATTGAATTGTGAATCTCTCTCAGTCCTTCAGCTGTGTGTGTGCGTGTGTGAGAGAGAGAAAGGGAGGGGGGAAGAGTGTGAGGAACACAGAAATATACAGGCGGTCCCTACCTTATAAAGGTCCTCTTTAAGGTGGAAATCCAAAAAATGTTGTTGTTTTTAAGGTGGACATCTTAATAAAATTGTGGGTTTCTTAATGTGGAATTTTTAAAAGGTGGCAATCAAAATGTATTGGCGGTCTTTTTAAAGTTTTAAAGGTTATTTGAAGTGGTCATTTACTTGAGGTGAGGTGTTGGACAGATTGTCTTATAAATTTAACACCATAGCCATTAAGCAGCATATAAGCTAATGTGGCAATGATGCTAGCAATACGTGACAAGCCAAATTCATGAAAGTTCATGAACTTTCACCCTCTAGCTATTATTATTATTATTATTATTATTATTATTACTACTACTTAATGTATTTCATATTTTATAAAATTATTTTAAACTAATTTTAGCCCCCTCAACCCTATACGCTTTGAGTACCGGTCATTTGACCACAGCAACAATTTCAACAAATAATTCTTTGTAATAGAGGGTCAAGATGAAATTGCATTTATTAAGAACCATGAGAAAAGCAGCTGATGCAGATTATAATAAATATATAGATAAATAAAATAAATAAATAAATAAATAAATAAATAATATATTATTTATTTGATCATTTTTTAAAATTATATTAACTTATATACGTCATATAGATAAATTATTATTATTATTATTATTATTATTATTATTAACCCGCTACTGATGTTGTATGTGAAATGATGAAATTATACATAATTTACTAAAAGCGAATCCACAGAAATTGTAAATTTTGTACAAATCATACATAAACATCACCCAGTGTGAACATCCAGCCGGAATGTAATTCTAAACTTAACCCTAAACCTTCACCTAACTCTACATTTTACCCTAAACCCATCCCTAAACCTAAACCCAACACTAAGTTTAAGCTTAAATCCCAAATGTAATCTTAATTGCACAGCTATACCTCGCCCTAATGCAGCCCATGACTCAACATATGTTTCATCTGAATGACACTTTGTCCAGCTGCCGTTTCTATAATGAAACTGGAAGTCCTTTCATTTTCAAGCTCTTGTCATGTCTGTGTTGTCTGTCATTTTGAAGAGGACAGAGCTTTAAGTTTGGACATGGTTTAAATGAAAGGAACTGGGGCTTCTTTACCGCAGTGTTTTGCAGTCTTCTCTCAGTGAGGTCTCAGACAAGCGAGACCATGCCTGTTACATTACCCGACAAATTCAAAGTGAAAAAGGATGGGAATTCTGGCAAGAAGGAGTCGCACTTCAAAAACAGGCCTCTTTTTTAACCTCTCATTATTGTCAGATATAGTTGATCAAAGCAAATATGAAAAGAAGCGTTTCAGAAGAATTCGGAGCAGTTGTAGTTGAGGATGGGTGAGTGTTTTCATCACTTGCTTTGACAGTCTGTTGTCTCTGATAATACAGTTGAGTTGGGAATTTGTACAGCATTTTTGTAGCACTGGGCCACCTTTAGAAGACTACTTTAAGACATAAAATGCAGCAGTGTTTGTTTATTGTTACTGTCAAAGCCATTTATGAGTGGATCAGACACAACTGTTGATGCTGGAGTTTTTAAACCCTACAGTGTCACTGCTGGATTGAGAATAGTCCACCAACCAAAAATAACCAGTCGACAGCGCCCTGTGGGCAGTGTCTACTGACCACTGATGAAGGACTTGAGGATGACCAACACTAACGGTGCAGCCAATTTACACCTACAAGGTGGACCAATGAGGACGGTGTGTCTAGAGTGGACAGTCGGTGGACAAAGGCCCAATGGAATGTTGGACCATTGTGGTGAAGACTTTATAGCATTAAGCCATATGCAAATTAGTTAGGTACTGCCCCTCCACCTCATCATAGAACACAGTTCCACTGCTCCACTAATCCACAGCCCAGGGGTTTTTTGGGGGGGGGGGGTAGTTTTCCATGCTTCATGCCTACATTTGGCTTTGAGCACAGTGACATTAGGCTGATGTGCTCCACAGTGACCCATTTCGTGACTCAACTGCGACAAGAGAGGAGTTGAGGTTAGAATTAATGACTGTGGGTTTCTCCGCATTGGTTTCATTGTTGCCTTCCTATTAAAAACCTCCCCGAGGTTCTGAGCCGCTCCCCGTCTAATCCTCCTCTCTCTCAGGGTCACGCAGAGTTGAGGCACTCCCTCCAAACTCAGACTCAGACAGAGACGAGCTGCGGAGGAGGAAGCCTCTTTAAAGCTGCGCACAAACACACTCCTCTTTCTCGGCGTGAGCTCAGAGCGTGGCACAGAAACAGTGCATATGTTCCCCCAGCTACGTGTCTGAATTCCTCTTCCTCATCCTCCTCCTCAGACAGAGAGAGAGAGACATACCAAAAAAATGAGTAGAGAGGGAAAAAGAAGTAAACAAAGACACAGAGAGAGAGAGAGAGAGGAGCAGAGAGAGAGAGAGAGAGAGAGAGAGGAGCAGAGAGAGAGAGAGAGAGAGAGAGAGAGAGAGAGAGAGAGAGAGAGAGCGAGAAGCAGGACCAATAAGAGAAGGAATAATACAGAAATATAGAAAGAGAATTAGAATACAAGATAAACACACTGAGAAAATGAGACACACACACATACACAGTGAGAGAGAGAGCTAGAGAGAGAGAGGAGCAGAGAGAGAGAAGCAGGACCAATAAGAGAAGGAATAATACAGAAATATAGAAAGAGAATTAGAAAACAAGATAAACAAACTGAGAAAATGAGACACACACACATGCACAGTGAGAGAGAGAGAGAGAGAGAGAGAGAGAGAGAGAGAGAGAAATGCTCTCACAAAAGGCTTAATAACCCAGTTCCTCTGCAGCATACTTTATCAAAACAGCAATGTCATCAGATAACACAGTACTGTCACTGTGGTGCCATTTAATGTCTCATATATACTGACACTACAGCTGAGAGAGAGAGAGAGAGAGAGAGAGAGAGAGAGAGAGAGAGAGAGAGAGAGAGAGAGAGAGAGAGGGGTTTAAATAATAGATGAAGGCTGGTTTAAAGTTAGTGCCAATGAGCACATATGCAGTCTGTAAAGTGGGCAGCTGAGTGTGAGACATGCTAAGGATCTGAGAAAACACAACTGTAAAAACCCTACTGCAAAAGTGGAGATGTAAATTGAACTGGATAACCCAAGACTTGACTCAGCACGGCTTGTTTGCTTTTCCACTGGCCAAATCTGGTCCCTGGAAGCGGGTAGGTTTTCAGTCCCAGCTCACTCTTTGTTCCATCCGTGCTGAGTAGGTACTAAATGGTGACGTGTAAACCCTGGAGAGCGCTGATTGGCCAGAGCCATGTTAATCACTACGAAATGCAGAGCTCATTCAAGTCCAGCACAAACCGCTGCGTGTAAAAGCTTTCACATTTATTTTTATCGGACTCACAACACCGGCTCCATTTCACAAGCGTCAAGCTTTAAGTGAGCCGAGTCGAGTTGATTCTTGTAGAGCCAGACCAATGTGATGGAAAAGCACCATTAGTTCAGTATCGCCAAAGCCACCACAGCTATATCTTTACCAGACATGGGCCAGATGTGTTTTGAAATATAATTCTTATGAGCATTTTTAATAGGTGGGCCATTTTACTTGACATGCTGTTTACTGGAACTGACATTGGGCCAGCAGTGCCTAAGCTTCACCAGAAGTGGCGCACATCTGTACACTACCTGGACTGCTGCAGCTGTCATGTCCTAAGCTTTTGTTCACCACAGAAAGGTTGTTCTGTTTTGACTCTCTGGGCTTCTGTAAAAATAGACTCCCCTTTTGTGGTTTCTGACACTGCGTGACATTGTTTTGCTTCACAGACATGGATTTCTGTTCATTACTTGGAGGACTACACTGTCTGACTGCATACGTCTCGACGAGAAAAAGAACAACAAGCCGAGACGGGACTCGGGGCCAGGAGCGTTTCAATTTAGCCAGATCACTTTAGTAATAAGAAATGTCGCTGAAAACATTTTCCAGCTAATTAAACCCATTTTCACGTGTAATTAGATTCCTGTGAATAGAGTTTGTCTCCGGAATCGCCTGGAATTAACCTGAACCCTGCTGGAGGGATGCAGCGGGAGAGAAACAAGGAGAGAATACAAAGAAAAACTCCGTGAATAACACTCCTTGGAAGTGACAGACATGTACAAACACATACATATGCACACACCCACACACAGAGCCTGCATAACCATAATCCAGATGTATTTAAAGGGAATGTCTTTCTATAAGCAGCTCTGTTGATATTGGGTGCGGCCCACACTGGTAGACCCCTGGCTCATTCGACACGAGTGGGCTCTCAGTGTGACGGGAGGGTGAGCATCACTGAGCATCTATTAGCTAGCCTGACAGATCAGTGTAGTTAGTGCTCTCCTCCAAGCGTGTAGAGCTGTTCACAAAGGACAAGAGGCTTGTTTCACATCTTGGATGAAAGGTGTTGTTATTTATTTGAAGAAACTGAGAGAAACAGAGAGAAGTAGAAGAGAAACAAAGAGATAAAGGGCGATAGGGAGTGCTATAGTGCTATAGTATATGGGGTTACTGAGAGGTTATATGGTGGTCTTGTGGGCTGATTAGAGCTCTGTCCTGTCCTGCCGTATCTCAGCTGTTTATATAAATGAAGCAGCCATGTGATCTGACCTGCATTAGATCAGCTCAGTGAGGAGGAGCAGAGATAGTGTCTGCTATTGATCCACAGCAGCAGCCCCATTCATCCACGCACACCCACCCTGACCCCTGCTGACCACACCACACACAGCCTTCAGCCACATATACAAAGATACTGGTATACAGGTATAAAGAGATGCAGTTATGCAATGAAACAACAAAAAAATTAGAACTTTCTGAACAACAAGAGATATTGAAAATCTGATTGCAGCAATTTCTGAGACTATTCTGGTCTTCTGGTATGTTACATGACCACCGTCCCATTGGAAACGCTTGCCCTTGATCCAATATGGCGGCTTTCAAGATTTCAAAAAAGATTTCATAAAAATAAAGTAAAGAACACCCTGAGATCTGAGAATGTGAATTCAGTAATTGCATATGTTAAGGTGCACCACATTATCATTAATGTCTGGAAAGGCAATCTGTTGGTAGATTATTGAGTAAACCTGGTGGAAACCTATTAAAACTATTAACAAATCTATACTGAAGCTGACAGGGTCAATGTTGGCTGATGGATAAGACAAATTAAGCTCAGTATCTTGCAAGATCGGAGGTTTATTTAACAGTGTAGACGGGTGTGGGTTCACTATTTGGCTAATTTATTAACAACTATTAATAAATTGATTTTTTCTACTACACACATTATACAGATACACACTTATACAATTATACGTATATAGAATGACAAATAAAGTGAGAGGCAAAGGACAAGTTGAGAGCAGTCATTTTTAGTGTTTCTGTGCTCGTAACCCAACAAAGTTAGCCTCAGCCCAGCAACTAACTCGTAAAATGCACCATGTTCGTTCCAGGAGTAGCCACAGTCCCTGAGGAAGAGAGAACAGACATCTCTTCATTTCCTGATGCGGAGAAATATATGAAACAAGGTCAAAGTAGGTGGTGTTTCAGCTCTCAAGAAATCATTTGTTGCACAGTTCAGTAAAATTTCAGTAAATATATTTAAATAAAATATAATGTCATTTAGATGGTCACAGTGTAATAGCAGGATTAATAGCTCATATTAATTGGTGAATTTATGCTCCCCACCACAACAACACACACACCTCCCTACACTGCTGTTGACTTTGCTGCAAACTTAGCTCTGCCCCCACCACCGGCCCATTCCAAAATCTCTAGTGATGTTTCTGTATAGACTTACTCGTCTCCGTCTTTAACACTCACACATATCGCTCAACATCCACGGTGATGAGACACCACAATATAATACACTGAGAGGTATAATCTAGAAAGAGAGAAAGAGAAATAGAGAGAGAGAAGTGTGGGGAGGGGAGAGAGTGAGAGAGTTGATAGCTGGTGTAGTCTCTCCAAGCAGATGAGTTTGGAGGAGTGTGTTTTGCAGATATAATTGTTTGTTTATGCAGCTGCTTAACACAAGCACATTGCTCTTCCATCACTGATGAGATTCAGACTCTCGTCGCCATGCCGACTCTTCCTTTACACGAGAAGGGAGCGAGATGAAGAGCGTGAGGTTGAATTTATTTGTCAAAAGATTTTAAGTAGCTACAGATATGTCAAAACTAATCTGGCCCTGGCCCCACGTGCCCAAGTTTTGCTCCCAATTTGCCGCATGGAAAGATGGCATTTGAGTGGACTGCTCCTGCTTGCCACAATACCATATGAACACCATATGGATGAACAACAAGTTAAGGTCATATGCAGCCAGAGATCACTCTTTAGGCCACTTTTGCTCACATTCCGTTTGCCACAGCCGGCCCCTGCCCCTGAATTGGACTGCCAACCTGTCCGGGATGTGCTGATCCACTTGGCCTTGTTGGTTTGGTTAAACAGAAACATAAAGAAAAACTGACAGTAGAAACAACCAATCATGGTGGCTGTAATTTATTAAGAAAATAAATACACTCTGAAAGTCCTAGATATGCGGTGCTTGAATTTTTGCACCAATTTGGCAAGCACCTTTGGTATGGGGTCTTCAGGAGCTGAACTGAAGGCCTAACGTGTCACAAACAGCCAGTGGAATCAATCAATATCTCCTTGATTTTAATAGGGTTGGGACCAATACTGAGACAAAGGTGAGAAAAATGTCATGCTAGGTCTTCTGAAATGCCTTGAAATATATTGAGGGTTGAGTATGAACTAGAACTGAAGTGATAGCACTTGGCGAAGGACATGAGTAGACTGTACTCATAAACCTCACCCTTTAGGGAAAATGGACATTGGGTCTTGAAGTGTTGCATGTCATTACTCGCTGCACTAAAATTCAAATCTGAGAGTATACATGCATAGTAAAACCAGCAGTGTTAAATTAACTCCTATATCACGGCAGCCCACTCCAGCTGTAGTGGGACTTCATTTAACACTGCTGCTTTTACAGGGGGGGCTGTCCTTGCCTGACCCTGCCACTGGGTTTCTTTTCTGTCTGCTGCACCATCACTAAAAATATTGGTGTTCACAGCATTACAATACAATACAAGTGTTTTGATAAGTGTAAAATATTGTATTTTCACAGTTTTTCTATCTAAAACTACCATCACTGGAAACCCCTTCTTTGTATCTCCAGTAATCTAGCACCTTATCAGTGGTCAGTTTATGATGCTAGGATATATGATTTTTGACAGAGCCTCTGTTGTCCCTACGTCAGTGAAGTATCAAAATTATTTTCAAGCTGTAATTATTTTTCAGTTCAGTGTAAAAAATAATGTAAAAAAAATATATATATACATATGTAAAATATGTAGTGTTTTTTTTAATGTTTCCATTATATTTATATTAGGAATTTTCCAATTCAGGGCAGCAGGTAGGTGTCGCAGTCACACAGCTCCAGGGGCCTGGAGGTTGTGGGTTTGATTCCCGCTCCGGGTGATTGTCTGTGAGGAGTGTGGTGTGTTCTCCCTGTACCTGCGTGGGTTTCCTCCGGTGCTCCGGTTTCCTCCCACAGTTTAAAAACACACGTTGGAAGGTGGATTGGCGACTCAAAAGTGTCCGCAGGTGTGAGTGTGTGAGTGAATGTGTGTGTGTGTGTCTGTGTTGCCCTGTGAAGGACTGGCGCCCCCTCCAGGGTGTATTCCCGCCTTGCGCCCAATGATTCCAGGTAGGCTCTGGACCCACCGCGACCCTGAACTGGAAAAGGGTTACAGATAATGAATGAATTAATTAATTTTCCAATTCAGTTCCTCTATCATATACAACTAAGCAACGTGGAAATAGAGAGTCGTAAGGCAGCTCAGCACACTTAGAGGAGAACACTAGCTGCCCAATTCAGATACTGAACTGAAGGCCTATATCTGATTAATCACTAACAAAAGCAAGGCAGGGGTATTACGGCAGAAGTAACCAACTCTTTTGGCTCTCAGATTGCTGGACCAATGCTGGTCTAGGTCTTCTAAAAGTTCAAAAAAACGGGTTCTTTGCTGAAGGACTCGCTGTAAAACTGCTGCAAGGTAAAACATATAATGTTATAATAATAATAAAAAAGGAATGATGTTTTTGGGATGAAAAAGGTAGGTTCACTAGTGTACAAATAATGTTTTGTGTAACCTATAAATGTAATTCACAATTCAGGTAACTGTTGCAAAGTATGAAAAACAATTGTCGTTTTAAAAAGATAAATAAATAAAATATAATTATTAATATGCTGCATTCATAGTCGTTTACATCAAAATCACCATCTTTAAAATCGTTTAAACCCAAACTCACATGTACTTTTGGATAAAATATTATCCCCATGAACAACATATCAATGCACATGCTTTTCTGCTTTTTCCTCTAAGGAACTTTCCAACTACTTTGAATGAGGCTAAGTTTGTATTTTGAATTACAATTATATTGTACATTTTGAAGCTTATTTGATCACCTAATAGCATAGGGATGCTTGCAGGATTTGACATCACCGCAGGCATATACTTCCTCCCATCAGCTCTGAGTTTTGACATTTGTGGCCCAGACTGAAGACCTACCCTTTCTCAAATAAGAGCTTTTGATATGACACAAACAATGTTTTTCTCGGAGCGTATTACGCTGTTCCAGATTCAGCACAGGAGTTAGGATTTTCTATTTGCCCAAAACCTTCCATACGGTATTTAGATTTACTGTTTACTATTACAGCACAAAGGCCTTTTGAATAGTCCCCCACCATATGTCAAAATGTCATGACGATTGTGTGTGTGTGTGTGTGTGTATGTGTGTGTGTGTGCTTTCAGCAAATTGTTTCCCAACTCTGCTTTCTTTGTGCAGTCAAGGCCCTCGGCTCTACAGCAGCGTGCGGCGGGGCTAAATACCAACAGCACCATGGTGCAATGTGGGGATCGCCATGGCAACAGAGATCAGGAAGCAAGGGTCAGGGTGAGGGAGGATGGTTAGAGAGAGAGAGTGAGCGAGGGAGAGATAGAGAGAGAGAGAGAAGGAGGGATGGATGAATGGATTGGATAGATGGAAAGACAAATAGAAAGACAGATGGAAAGATAGATGGAAGCATCACGACTGTAATATGCTATGGTTATTGTTATGAAAGATCAGTCAGATTTATTGGTTATAGGTCAGTGGGCTGGATGGATGGGTTGGTGGATGGACAGATAAATGGATGGATAGATGGTGGGAGGGAGGGTGAGCTTTTGGCTCATATTAACTCTCTCAGATTAAAATCTTGCTTGAGGATTATTTGATTCTATTTTATTTTATTTTATTTATTTATTTTTCTTTTTTTTGGGGGGGTGGGGCAAAAATCAAGCAGTTTCAATAGTACATTATCCACAGGAAAACACAGCTAAAAGAACTGAGGCTTAAGTTCAGTTTACTCAAAGCCAAAGGCCAACAATGTGGGAGAAATAAAGTAGAAAGTAGAGGCTGGGGGAGGGAGGGTGTTTGTCCTGGACTTTAATTTATTTTAGATAAATTACCTGAAAAACCTCTTAAGTGTTAACTTTTTTGCCTGGATTCCAAAGAAAAAAAAAAGGCAATAATGAAATAAATATATCACTGAGGACTAAGGGGAAGGGGGGTGGGGGGTAAGTTGGTGGGGAAAAGAAGTGTCTGGGGGAAAATGAGATGATGGTGTGGCAGTGTTTTGTGAAATTGTGCTGTCAGACGTTTGAGCGCGCTCATTTCCTGCAGCAGTGATGATGAGCGAGCCCCTGACAGCTGAACCAGATTAAAAACTCTCTCTCTTTTCCTCTGAGCCTGATTCCGACTGACATTTATGAATTTAATAATGGGACAATTATTTGGTGTCAAATGACAATTGACAGATGCTGCGACCCAGTGTCAGAGCAACGGGCAGAGGACATCTATTAGCATGTCAGAGGGTAGAGAGAGAGAGAGAGAGAGAGAGAGAGAGAGAGAGAGAGAGAGAGAGAGTAACACCATAGAGCAAATCGTTAACACTGGCCTTGTTGGGAGGATGTCCCAGACATTGGGCCACTGTTCAATCCACAGAATGTCCCCTTTTCAAGAAGTGAACACTATTCTGGTGTCTGTGACACACTTTGGTCAAAACACCACAAGGATCAAACACCACAGCAGAGCCCAGGAGTTAGGAGGTTTTCCGTTATTTTCACTTCAGATCTGATGTTTGTTTTGCTCCGTTTAACCTCGTCTCTGCACTTTCACACTTTCACAGAAACACATGTCCTTTGCTGTGATTGGAGAGACTCCAACAGGGAGGTAGGACAACCCGGAAGTCTCTGCGCTCCACGTAAGCAGCTCAAAATCAGAACGTTTCGTTTTTACACCAATATCGACCGACTTAAGCAGGCCACAGCAGACTGAGCGGTTGGTCTTATTTTACAGTCTGTGGGTTGGCAGGAGCTTCAGATCCACAAATCAATGTATAAATGCATTCACTCACACACTCACACTTATGGACACTTTTGAGTCACCAATCCACCTACCAACGTGTGTTTTTGGACTGTGGGAGGAAACCGGAGCACCCGGAGTAAACCCACGCAGACACAGGGAGAACACACCACACTCTTCACAAACAGTCACCCGGAGGAAACCCATGCAGACACAGGGAGAACACACCACACTCTTCACAAACAGTCACCCGGAGGAAACCCATGCAGACACAGGGAGAACACACCACACTCTTCACAAACAGTCACCCGGAGGAAACCCATGCAGACACAGGGAGAACACACTACACTCCTTACAGACAGTCACCCGGAGGAAACCCACGCAGACACAGGGAGAACACACCACACTCCTCACAGACAGTTACCCGGAGGAAACCAAAACGGACACAGGGAGAACACACCACACTCCTCACAGACAGTCATCCGGAGGAAACCCACACGGACACAGGGAGAACACACCACAATCCTCACAGACAGTCACCCGGAGCAGGGGAGTTGATTAGTGATATTATAATTAATTATGAATACCAAAGTTTTAAGCTTATATATAATATAAAGGCTATTTCGTACATGTGATTTGAGTGTATGGGTTGTATATTATATATGCAGAGGTCTCTTTTGCTCTCTCTCTCTCTCTCTCTCTCTCTCTCTCCCTACTCATTCAGGCATATTTATGTGTTTTACCTAAAGGCACTTATTAACACCATAAATAATACATGCTGCTTTCCATGACCCCTATTCGATGGTTGTTTGTGTGTGTGTGTGTGTGTGTGTGTGTGTGTGTGTGTGATATACAGGTTTAAAAGGCAGCGCTACATTAACTGTCTATAATATCAGGTCTGCCAAAGATCACACTGAACATTATAAAACAGCAATGGCATGCATTTAAAATTGCTATACACTGCACAACTATTATATATTCCTTCATTCAGTCACTCACACCTGTGGAGAATTTCACATGGCCAATCCACTTACCGTCTCGTGTTTCCGGGTTGTGGGAGGAAAGAGGAGCACTCAGAGGAAACCCACTCAAACACAGGGAGTACATCTCCATATTATGATGATAATGGGGGGGGGGGCGCTAATGAGATAATGGGCAGAATACGCAGTGACTAAATTAAAGAGAAAATTTGATAACAAAAGTACTTTAATACTTCAATGTGGTAATGCAAAAGTTAGAGTGACCCTGGGGCCAGAAACTGACCATCAGTGGACAGTTCGCACACGTCTGACACGTCATCAGATTCAGGTCTGTACAGGTTTCTGATGAAGTGACCAAGCAGTTTATCTTCACCCAGTCCAGGTTTTCTATTTTGTGACCGAGTGAGATGTTGCAGACGTTTATTCAGTGAATTACTTCTTGAGTGCTGTTCAGTGGTGTGTGTGTATGTGTGTGTGTGTGTGAGAGAGAGAGAGAGTGTTAGGGTGTAATCGCTCTGGTGACCGGGTGAAGCATGTCTTGCTCTTAAAGGCTGTGAAGGAACACTTATCCAGCCCCATCAACCCATTCCAGTCTCCACTGATGGAACACTTTAATAAACCTCTCTTAGAGGACAAATTTAATTTGACCTTGCCCCTCCCTTAAAGTATCACAGCAGAGAAATACAACCCGAGAGAGAGTGGGTGAGAGAGAGAGAGAGAGAGAGAGAGAGAGAGAGAGAGAGAGAGAGAGAGAGACAAACAGAGAGAGTGAAACATATAATGCAACAGTGACAAAGATGGAAGAAGAGAGAGGGGTGGGGGCTGGGGGGGCAGAGACAGAGAGAGAGAGAGCAAGAATAAGAGCATGATACAGAGAGACTGAAATGGAGAGAGCGAGAGAGAGTGAGAGAGAGAGAGTGAGAGAGAGCAAGTGAAAGAGATCTCTTTGGCCTTGTGTGCTAAGCGGAGCCTTCACTGGCTTGTGTTCATTTCCCCTCTGATGTAAATGAAGCTCTGACGTGTTTTGGTGGGAAATGTGAATGAAAACTGGATGAAGATCCATTGAATATGAAACAGCTCTCTTTTAAATTCAAAGGTGGCTATTTATGAGAGCGTAAATAGTTAAAGCTCATTAATAAATCAGTACGGATTGCTTCTTTGAGTGAAGTGAAGTGGAGACTCTGGGCTTATATGAAGGCGTTTGATGATGTAGTTTATTATTTATAAATAAACCGGGGAGATGCTGCTGCTGTGGGCTGTGAGGGACTGGGTTCAAAGCATGTCTTGGGTCACCGTCTGTATGGAACTTGGTGTGTTGTACCCACATCCATACTGGGGTTGCGCTGGTGAGTTCCAGCTGCTGTTTCCAAGCCCAGGTGAAATGGCAGGATGGTGTCAGGAAGGGCATCCGAGGCCCAACATGTTTCAACAGTGAAATACATGAAGAACATAAAACATTGCCTTAAAACACTGATGAGAGAGTAATGCAGGGCAAAGAACAGGCAAAAACAAGGGGTCACAAGTACACAGGAGGCAGAGCAAGGCAGATCTGGGAACTGTTGGAACCGGGAGGACTCCCATGTTCAGCACAGGACAAAGATTCCAATTATTTGTGCCATTTTTGGGGCTGTGAGTATATTTGTGAGGAGTGTGGTGTGTTCTCCCTGTGTCTGCGTGGGTTTCCTCCAGGTGACTGTCTGTGAGGAGTGTGGTGTGTTCTCTCTGTGTCTGCGTGGGTTTCCTCCGGGTGACTGTCTGTGAGGAGTGTGGTGTGTTCTCCCTGTGTCTGCGTGGGTTTCCTCCGGGTGACTGTCTGTGAGGAGTGTGGTGTGTTCTCCCTGTGTCCGCGTGGGTTTCCTCCGGGTGATTGTCTGTGAGGAGTGTGGTGTGTTCTCCCTGTGTCTGCGTGGGTTTCCTCCGGGTGACTGTCTGTGAGGAGTGTGGTGTGTCCTCCCTGTGTCTGTGTGGGTTTCCTCCGGGTGACTGTCTGTGAGGAGTGTGGCGTGTTCTCCCTGTGTCTGCGTGGGTTTCCTCCGGGTGACTGTCTGTGAGGAGTGTGGTGTGTCCTCCCTGTGTCTGCGTGGGTTTCCTCCGGGTGCTCCGGTTTCCTCCCACAGCCCAAAAAAACACACGTTGGTAGGTGGATTGGCGACTCAAAAGTTTCCGGGAATGGGGCCCCCTCCAGTGTGTGTTTCTGTCTTGCACCCAGTGATTCCGGGTAGGCTCCGGACCCACCGCGACCCTGAACTGGTTAAGCGCTTACAGACAATGAATGAATGTTAACTGGGTGACCATCCTAGCTATACTCTGAAGCAGGATTGTTCAGCTTGGAAGATCAGCAAGCACCTTTAACACACTTCCCCAGTTGATATCTAGAACCTAGTTAGCATTCCAACGTAATTCATTCATTCGTTATCTGTAAACGCTTTTCAAATTCATGGTTGCGGTGGGTCCGGAGCCTACCCGGAGTCACTGGGCGCAAGGCGGGAACACACCCTGGAGGGTGCGCCAGTACTTTATTCCAATGTAATTGTATTCTCAGAACTTACCCACATAGTTAAGCACCTCATGCTGCTCTGCTAAAGCTCATAAAGAGACTGGAAAAGAACACATTACCCAAATGTATTTGTAAATTTATGACTAATAAGAGATGAGAGTGACTGAGTGAGTGTGTGATTCCAGGTACGCTCCAGATGCACCACAACCCAGATCAGTATGAAGCAGTTACAGAAGGGGAACTAGTTGATTAACTGTTTAATAAAAGTAATCTCAGCAGATTTGTGATTTTTGGGTTGAAAGGTAGCGGAGGGACACGTAGGGAGAGAATGAGAGAAAGAGGAGAGGAGGGATAGAGAAAGACAGGAGAACTGATGGAGGGCTAATGGCTGCAGAGAGTTGCAGTGGAAGTTGTTGTACAAAATGAATGAATATTGCATGAAAAGCTGGAGGCGAGAGCAGGAGGGAGGCGGTAAAGGGGGATTAATTGGGAAAGCTTCAATTGGTTTTGGGTGAAGGGTTGCTCTCTCTCTCTCTCTCTCTCTCTCTCTCTCTCTCTCTCTCTCTCTCCATAACACACAGACACACACTACCTAAATTAGAGCAGCAGACAGGTCGTCCTTCTCACGTATTCAGTTTTAATAGAGGGTTTACTCAGTGTTAGAGAGAAGTGGACTTCTCCCTCTTTCTCTCCTTCTTTCACATTCACTGTCTTTCCCATTCTCACTCTATTTTCATCTTATTTTGCTCATCTTCTTTTGTACTTTTTACTTTCTTTCTATTTTTACAGACACCATCTCATTATGGTGTTTTAGGGTGTGCCAATGCTGTGCTGATGGAGAAGCAGATAAGTTGGCTATAACTGACCTGTAACTTTTCTGGCACTGCTGCTGGTGATGGCTGGAGACTGTGGCTAGCGACCGGTGGACTCTGCTGCTCTGCAGATAGTCGTCCATTTCCAGCTACTATTTACAATGACTGTCGATCTTGGGACCCACTGTAGCTCTGTAGCTCGGTGCTGCTTTCTGGCCTCTACTTGTTTCATTTATTGATATTCATTTATTTTTGTGTGTGATCTCTTTTGTCTTTTTGTGTTGCTTCGTCTCTGTTTGTTATTTGATGTTTATTTGGTCTGTGTCCTAATATTTTCGGCGCTCCTGTTGAACACTGAATTTTCTCAGTGTTTTAAGTCATTTTAAATATACTTGCCGCTAAATGAAAGACAGTTGAAACAGACTACCACTGCTATCCATCTGTTGCTAATTAGTGTGCAATGTTAATGATGTTTAAAGCTTCTCAATGTTTATATTTCTGTTTATGTTCCCTCTGACAATATCATTATTGCGTACTGCACTGAATTTCACTTGAATTACTCCCACTGTGAAATGTGACTGTGCAGTGAAAAAAAATACTTAAAGTACTTAACTGGCAGAAGTTTTGCCAGTATTGTTTTTTGTTTTTAACACGGCTCAGTCACAATTAACAAATAATGTAATTACAGCACATTGCTGTATTCCAAAAATGTCATTTAGTTATTTAAGATTTTTTGTTTTATTTTGTTTTGTTTTATATATACAATAGTTAACTGTTAATTGATTTATCGGCAAAATATTGCTTATATACAGTATTTTTACAAAACACAACTCAATACTGTAATAATACAATAATATGGTAGGTAACTGTTGACAAAATAGCAGTTCAATCAAATAAACCCAGACTAAAAAGAAATATGCATAGTCTTTATAATAATAATAACAATAATAATAATAATAATAATAATAACAATACACTGTAAAAAAAATTTTGTAAATTTTACAGTAAAATACTGACAGCAGAGTTCCCAGGCATTTACCGTATTTTTACAGGAACACTACTGTATTTCAAATTTACAGCATATTACTGTAATTGAATAATACAATAATTTACTGTTATTACTGTGATTTACAGTAAAATACTGTATCAGACTTGCTGTAAATTTACAGCAATTTTATAAAGTTTAATAATTATAATAATCATCATCATCATCATTTTTTATTTGAAAAAGCACCTTTCAAGAGACCCAAGGACACTGTACAATAGATAATAAAATAAAAAAATAAAAAAGGAAATACACATACATACATTCAGTACATACATAGACACAAACATAACCATAAACACATACACATAATATCATCCATATGCTAGTTTAAAAAGATGAGTTTTAAGTCTGGTTTTAACAACATCTACAGATGAACAAGCTCGCAGTTCATCAGGAAGACTATTCCACAACTTTGGACCCACCACACAAAATGCTCTATTACCAATGGTGCTTAGCATAAAATGTGGGGCAAATGGAGGCTTGAGGACCGAAGAGTACGCACTGGAGAGTATGATTGAAGTAAACTACTTAGATAAGAAGGGTCAAGGTCATGCAAGGATTTAAACACCAACACAAGCAATTTGTACTGTATATGGTACTTCACTGGAAGCCAATGAAGATGATTTAGGACTGGAGTAATATGCCCCCATGATCTTGTATGGATCAGCACACTAGCAGCAGAATTCTGCACATACTGCAGCCTGCTCAAAGCCCGAGCAGTGATTGCAGTAGTCGAGTCTGGAAGTTACAAATGCATTGTCTATGGTCTTTAATAGAAAAATGTGTTGTATTCTACAGAAAATTCTCAAGCAATCTTCACAAAGCAAAAAGCAAAGCTTCTTATCCTGTCGAGTGAACAAAGGCCAATGCTGTTCACCTATTTCTCAATCAAATGCCTTAATTGGCCATAAATGGTGTTGTTTTTCACCTCCACAAGTCTGCATTGTCCAAGCCATGTTGTTAATACATTAATAATCCTTTAACAATACACTCTTAACATAAACAAAGCAACTGCATTAAAAGGCTGCAAAGTCTGGGGTCAACTGACCAGCCATGAATTCAAGAGTGCTGTCAGGGTCAAAAGTTGCTCCCCAAAACGCCCTCTATACCTGCAAATTGATAAACAAACCATTAAATTCATGAGCCGTCTAATACACAGTGACCCCAACTCCTACTCTTTCAAAGCCTTGCACACTGAAACAAGTCCTCTCTTTCAGCTCCACCTGAAGCTCCACACACTCTCACAAGCTCACCGCATCGACACGGCAGACAGACAGTGAGAGTCAGGACAGCCAGACACTTTCTCTGAGAATACGGCCCCCGCTAATCAACACACAGAAAGGCAATTCCCTGAATCACTGGACTGAAACAACCAAAAGCCCGAGTAAGCTCCAGTGCTCTCTGTTCCCCCACTGAGAAGACAGAGAACGGCAGAATACCTGACCACACTGACCAGTACCAAACAGAGACGAACCCTGAGAAGATATAGACTGAGTGACCACAGCGCTTCGAGACACGTTCTGCCCCAAGACTTCAGACCATTCATGAAGAGTTTACAACACTGGAGAACAACCACACTTCAGACAGTGCTCTGGGAGAACAGTGTCTGCACATGTCGGGAAATATTAAGATGCCTCACACAGACATAGGGAAGGGTCAAGTCAGGAGGGAGGTGCACCCTCCCACCCCCGAAATACACACAGACAGTTTACCATAAATGCTATTACATGTTAATATGCAACAAAACATCCTTAAATCTAGCGCCAGACCCAACTGAAAACCAGATTAGACTGAAAAAACAGATCCATTTACTCTGCTGTGGTCAGATCATGTCACAGGAGGATGACACAATCAAACAACAGCTCTTAATTCAAGCAGGACATCAGCTCGTATTTCAGCCTTAATGCTGTCACTGAAACTAAATATGAAAATTTGTGGCGTGGTCTGTCTGCCATAAAAACGCAAACACAAAGTAAAAAACTAAAGTCTGAAATCAACACTGTAAAACACACCCTGTAACATTTACTGTAACTTACTGCCAGCTCAGATACCGCTTAAATACAGCAGAAAAACATTATTGTAGTTTGACGTTTTTCACTGTAATTCTACAACAGTAAAATCAGGTATGATATAATTCTGACAAAAACCCAGTTCCCCTGTCCCAACTTCACTCTACAAACACTGTAGCTATAGCTCCACCCATAACACAGTCTAATGATTCACTGGCTCCGCCTCTTATTTAAAAACCATCAGAGACATTTTAAGTGTGTGATGTCCTGTGATGGACTGGCATCCCGTCCAGGGGGTGTCCCTCATAACCTCCAGACCTCCCCTGATCTTTAAGAAGCAGTTCCAGAAGAATGAATGAATGATCCCAACACATAATTGCACAGGATCATACCCAGTGAGGCAAGGGATGTCTAAAAAAGGTTTAATTAAAACTGGTGTGTCCTGGAAGAGGCAAAAGCAGAGCAGAGTACCCCTCTTCCACCACCGTATAATGAAGGGAGTTGGACATTAACACGCTAAGCTTTCTTGAAAAGTCACTAAATGCCGCTAGATTATGAAATACCCGAAATTGGATATTTGTGACATCACGTCATATGATAAACCGTTTTTTAACCGTTTTTTTTTTTACAGGTTTGAAGGACTCGATTCTGTAACAACGAGTCGACTCACTTCTGTAAGTTTCTCATCATTTCAATCTCTAATTGTCATAGATTCATAAGACAACAGTTTGTTGACTGTTTGAATAAAGCAGAATGTCTTAAGGAATTCTCTGATCTCAGTTCAGAAAGAGGGATTAACTAAACGTAAAAAAAGTAGCAAAAGTTGGTCCTTGGCGGAGCTGATTCTGATCTCTGGGAGCTGCCTGGTCGGAGTGACTGTGCTGCTCTGTGTCTTTGAGCCGCAGTTAGCGAGTCTTTCCTCTCCCGGGGTTCTGAGGAATTGTGTAATGGGTGATTCTCTTCTATGAGACGTAGCTAAGGTTTGTACAGGAAGTTGCTAGCTTTGTCGCTAGTCGCTCTCTAGTGAAAAAAAGAGTCAATGTTTTGCATTTTTTTTACATTATTATTAATGAAATTCTTAAATGTCCATTAACAGCATTAACATTGAAAACAAAGGTGTAATAAAATAATCATAACAATGAAATTATTATCTTAAAAACACAATGAAGTGGTGATCAACTCTCAAGGTACAAGAATGTTGATATATTCTTGTTATTTCCAAGACAGTGTCATTAAAAAATTGATTGAATTTTCATGTGATGTCTTATTGCGGTATATAAAACCACTAAGAAGATTAACATGACTGGTGATACCAGGCCTGTAAATGGTAGCACACACACACACACTGCAGAGTTCCCAGCAATCCCATTCTCTGTCCTCTTCACTTCACCAAATTCAATTAAAAAGAGAAATTGGCAATTAGAGGAGTGTTATGATCCTGTAACAATGATCTAATCTGTGATTCATGGGCTGGAGCTACCGTGGGGGTCCCCACACACACTTATACACACCAGCATATACACATGCACGCACATGCACACACACACACACAAATTAATACACACTCCTTGGAATTCACCTCCTTGTCAGCTGTGCACTCTGGCCTGTGGCAAGAACACAGTGCACTGGAACACACACACACACTTTCTCATGCATGGGTGACTGCTAGTGAATATCAGTTAAAAGTCCCCTTATAAAACAGCCAGTCTCATACACACACACTCACACACACACACACACACACACACACAAACACCCTCATACCGCAGGGACAGCCAGGGGCCCAACCCCCACCCCTTCGTAATTAAATGAACAGAAATCCATCTCATTAAAGAAAGCAGGCTGGAGTGGGATCATATTTCAGCCTCAGGCAACAACTCACATTGATGAGGGACAGGGAGGTTAACCTGAGGGTTGGGAATAAAAATCAACACCAAAACACTCCAGGAGTCTTTCACACACACAAACACATACAGTCACACTCTAGCTGTGATGAGAGGAATAACAATAAAGCTGGACCTCCCGCACAAAACACTCATGCTGCGTACTTGCAGTTTAGGCCCTAATTTATGAGTTGTCAACAGATTTTTAGGGACCACATTGGCAACATCTCGGTGTGAATTCCTGGATTGACTGCAGGGAATCCAACTGTAATCAGTGATGATATTTTTTCCCAAACTGTAATCTCCCAGAGTTTCACGTATTCCATTGTTGCATGTTTTGAAGCATACTTGAAATTCCAGGTTAAAAGCACAACCACTGCCATGAGGCATTAACTAACTGAGCAGTTAGTATCCTCCAAGTGTGCTGAGCAGTAGTATATATCCTACACCTTCTGTCAAACACCTCTGTGAATGATTTATGACCCCTTGATTTATGACCCCTGATTTATGACCCGGGTGACAGGTCAGTACAGGATGTCCTTATATGGGCTTCCCCTCACACCTACACCCCACCCCCTGACACCCTCACACCCCCCAACATGTTGGGGTGGGTTGTGCTTGCATGTGGTATTTAAACTGACACTGGTGGATTTCTATGGCTAAACGCTTTTTAAAATGTCTACAGTGTGTGTAAATCAGTCTCTTTTTAGAGATTCTACAGTTACACCAACTATTAGTTCTGAAACCAACGTTGCTTTTGCGCCAAGGAAGAAACGGCATGGTAAAGCATTTGGTAGCAGTCCTCGCGAATATTTTAGGGGTGTTAAAATTAACCTGTTTGATTCTCGGGCTTATGACGTTTGTGGGATGGTCAAAAGTGGATCAACGCCTTCCAGTGATGTCTGTTAAAAGAAACATAAGCCGACACTGAAACCACACGAAGTCAAGACACGAACAACACGCAAGCCATCATGTTTGAGGATATACTTCCAGCAGACCATCCCGACACCCGCGGACCTATGTGGTGTGGAAATTATCGACTGTCGGACATTGAATATACGCCGATTGACACGGGTCGTGGGTTTGTAAACTACAGCTATGGTGAATCGACGGCGGTTGCCAAAGCGGTATCAGACAACAGTTTGTTGGGTCAATATGGTGATGATCTCAGTTGTGTGGACATTGCGAACCCGCATGTTTTTCGACAAGACCCGGTGGATGATTTGGCAACGTTGATGGCTAGACAACTGACAATCGCTGAAGCTCCTGAAGACAACGCTATATCTGCTCCGATTGATGTGGTGGACGGGCAAGTAAGCTCTACGGCGCTAAAACTGATAAAGTCCACTGTCGTTGTAATCCTACAACACATCATAAACAACAAGCTGAAGGAAACATGTCTTGGTTGTGAAGTGGATCACCCTAGTCAACTTCGACATTCGTGTCTGTTTGAACCTGATATCTTCTTTTTTGAAAAATACTATAAAGATATAACAAGGACATTGTTCACGCCCGCCTTAAAACATGCCATAGCTGGGCTTCTAAAGTGTTTTGGAATAGAACTACCCCTTCTAAAAATTCAAGGATGTGTTGAAACAGTCGTCTGTGAATTACAATGCGAGCCGTACATTGTGGAAAAGCTGCAGGAACTAAGAGAAAGTCTGATTGATCAAACCTCTGAACAGTTTGTCAGCGATGCCGTTGACTGTTGGGAAGGTGATTCAAAGACTTGCAGAGCTGTTTAAGTGAAAATGGGGATAGTTTGCGGACACCAAAGTCTGTCAAAGCGTGTGCTGAAACACCGTGTGAACTGCGAATTGACACGTTTGTTGTATAAATGTATTGACGATAGTGTGGATGATTTTACACTCATTAATAGTGTGTATGATGTCAATGTTAAACGTTTACAAAATTTCAAGAACCAAATGAATATTGTTAAATCAACATTGCATGATTGGTGTCATTTGACACAGTTATGTATAGATTCTGACGAAACAACCCTTGTGACTATTAGTAAATTACTGTCTCTCATGCCTAAGAGTGAAAATGTGGTAAAAATTGGTTATGTGCTTTGTCTATGTACATATATAATAGACATTTGTGTGATAAAACTTTCAACAAAGAAACCAATTGATGTTTGTAAAGTGATTGAAACATTTGTTGAATATCTAGTTGAGAAAAATGTAGATGTGTGTGCAAACTTTTTAGATTTCATCGATGCATTGTGAATAAAACAGTCAAACAAATCTGGGGTCATTATTTTCAACAATGTCATCTATCGACACATCAAATCTTATGAGAACGGTATATTACACGCCGTCTAATTCTGGTTCATTAGGCGGTAAAAATCGTTTGAAACGGGGTGTTTTAGAGAATACAGGATTGTGTCTGTCTGATCAACAGGTTTCAGACTGGTTATCTGGAGAGGATGCATACACACTCCACAAACCTATACGACATAATTACAAAAGAAACCGGGTTATAGTATATGGCATAGACGCTCAATTCCAAGCTGATCTTGTTGATATGAGTGCGTATTCTAGGGAAAATGACGGATATAAATATATGTTGACATGTATTGACGTGTTCAGCAAATATGCGTGGGCTCGACTGTTAAAAAATAAGTCTGGTATAGAAGTCTCAAAGGCATTTGCGAACATATTAGAAGAAGGCAGAGTTCCTCAAAAGTTACAGACTGACAGGGGTAAAGAGTTTTTCAACAAACATTTTCAAAATTTAGTATCAAAAAACAAAATCACACATTTTGCTACAGGTAGTGAGCTAAAAGCCAGTGTCATAGAGCGGTTTAATAGAACGCTAAAAAGTCGTATGTGGCGTTATCTAACAGCTGTAAACTCCAAAAGGTACATTGATGTTTTACAAGATATTATGAGCGGTTACAATAATAGTTACCACCGTAGTATCAAAACCAAGCCAGCTGATGTGACGAAAGAAAACGAATCTAGCGTGTTTAAAACGCTGTATGGTGTGAGAAACAAATTAGACAAGAAAACCATATTTAAGTACAAGACTGGTGACGTTGTGCGTATTTCTAAAGTCAGGGGTCCGTTTACAAAGGGGTATGAGGAGAACTATACACAGGAGTTTTTCACTATATCAGAATGTATCCGACGACAACCACCCGTTTATTTATTTATTTATTAAAATTTAACAGCTGGGTTCCTGAAAATGATGTTGTGGACATACAAAGGCCTTAAAAGGTGTTGTACTTTGTGAACTAGTTCATTTACATCAAAGGACAAATATGGGGGACAATGGTTTTTGCGTCACACTGCCGAGCAATTCGTCTATGTCGGTATACCCCGATAATCAAATTTCTAATTATAGAACAAAACTAGCAAAACCAATCGATCTAAAAGGTGACTGGGAAGTAGGGGTGATAGAGTTTCAATACCCACGAACGTGGACAACCTTTTGTGAGCTAGATGCCACATTTAGCGTAATTGATAAAAAATCTGGCAAAACAACACAAATAACACTACCTACAGGGTATTATAACCATATACCGGCATTAGTTGCTGAGATTAATATCCATCTAGCAGACCATTCAATAGGTCTTGTTTATGACCAAATAAGTCACAGGTTATTTATTAAGACGTTATCTGATATCGGTTTGATATTTAATGGTAAACTAGCCATCATCTTGGGTTTTAAACCGGGTGTGATACTAGAGTGTGTAGTTAAAACAAATGACCCGGATGTCGTACAAAAAGAGTACGCGCCACACCCTGTCGACATCTATGGTGGTTTCTACTCAATGTTTGTTTACACAGACATTGTTGATTACCAATTAATTGGTGACAGTTTTGTACCTCTGTTAAGATGTGTACATATATCAGGGAACAACCATGATATTGTCACAGTTAGATACAGTAAGCCACACTACGTGTCGACAACAAAATCACAGATAAACGATATCGCTATAGAAGTGAAAACCGATCAGAACCAGCACGTAAATTTTTCTTATGGAAAAGTGGTTGTAAAGCTACACTTTAGACCTGTAAAACAAGGAATTAGGTTTTGAAAATGGAATCTTTCAACAGACTGGCCATGGATCCTGAACGTTACGTTTCTTACTATCAAAGTCAGGCCGGAGGCCACATGCCCGGCTATACAGGTAGCCCAACAATGTATGGTGCGGGATTTGGTGGGATTTTTAGAAATTTATTCAGAATGGCTATACCGTTGTTCAAGAAGGGTTTTAATATAGCCAAACCACATCTAAAAACAGCTGCTAAAAACATTGTAAGCGATGTTGTCAGTAACGGTCTGACGCGTATGATGGCACACAATCAAGATGGGTCGGGTATGTTGGTGATGGCTCGAAAATCTGTGAAACGACCCCCTGGTAAGAGGCGTGGCCGTCCTGCTAAGAAAACCAAGCTTGAGATGAAAAAACACATAGTGTCAAAAAGAAAGAGTAAGGGGAAGCAGACAACAACCTCGACCTGTAGGAAACCTGTTAAAACCATTTTCTGATCATGGCTCTACTTCATCGCATGTCTGAGGAGTGTATTAAATCAGAACTGGACTTGTTTACAGTACCTTTAACACAAACCGCTATTGAGAAAAACACTTATGTCGAAATTCCGCCGCTGTCAGCAATATCCGACACTGCCCCACTGGAGTTTTTCATAGCCGGCCATGGTGAAGATTATATGGATCTAAATAACACACTATTATACCTTCGTCTTAAAATCACAAAACCTGACGGAAGCGACATTGATGACGGAGCCGCTGTGGGGTTGATAAACTATCCTGGAGCTACAATATTTTCACAGGTCGACGTGTCCCTAGGAGACAGGCTGGTATCACAGAGTTCAAGTACCTACCCATACCGTAGCATGATAGAATGTCTCGCCAACTATGGTCGGGACACCCTGGAAACTGTCTTCTCTGCAGGCCTCTTTTATCTGGACACTGCAGGGCATATGGATGAAACAAACCCCGCAAGGAACAATCGCGGTTTGGCAAAGAGGGCCGCATTTACAAACGCTAGTAATGTGGTAGAACTGCTGACCCCGATTCATAGCGACATATTTTTTCAGGAGAAATTGATGCTTAACGGTGTTGATATAAAAATTCGCATGACTCGTAATAAGGATGATTTCTGTCTAATGCGGCATGACGCGTTAGCATACAAAGTGAATATTCTCTCTGCATCGTTATTTGTCAAAAAAGTATCTGTGTCACCAGCTGTAAGGTTGGGTCATGCCCAGACATTGTTGTCAACAACGGCTAAATACCCCATTGACAGAGTGTGTCTAAAAAATTTTTCCATACCTGCTGGAACACGTGTTTCTAACCAAGAAAATTTGTTCTTGGGGACTCTACCTAAGTCTATGATAATAGCCATGGTTGATAATGATGCATTCACAGGCGCCTATAATAAAAACCCCTTCGCGTTTAAACATTACAACTTGGAGTTTCTTGCGGTCTATTTAGACGGCCAACAATTTCCAGCCAAACCACACCAACCCGATTTCCACACTGGTTCCGCCGTGCGCGAATTCTTCCAGTTAGCGCTTGCATCTGGAAGACATCTGAAAAACCAGGCATTGCCAATTGATAGGCAGGATTTCCTACAGGGTTACACTCTGTATGCTTTTAACCTCACACCTGATGAAGAATGCGGTCAACACGTGTCTTTGGTCAAATCAGGTAATATTAGACTGGAGGTTCGTTTCAGACAGCCGCTCCCGCATACTGTAAATTTGGTTGTGTATGCTGTTTTTGACAGCATCATTGAAATCTCTAACCGAAGACAAGTTTTAGTGGATTATTACTAATGAATACGTTGGAGCTGTCTGCTGTAATGGACAAAGTGGCTGTTAACACACATTTTCTCGGTGTGTTAGCATGTGACCAATTACCAACAAATGGTATATGGAAATTACCTGTGACGGCTATTGTCAATACACACTCATCTGATCTTCCTGGCGAACATTGGCTTGCTATCTACATAAGTGAAGACCGTGTCGGGTGTTTTTTTGACAGTTTTGGAAATGCACCTACCTATGACAAGTTCCCTAAAATTATTAGTGATTTCCTTAAAACAACATGCACGACTTTGAGGTATTCTACCAGACAAGTTCAAGATTTTACATCAACTACATGCGGTCAACATTGTGTGTTTTTTCTATACCACATGGTTAGACTGTGTAATTATGAAGAAGTGATGTCAAAATATGGTTTTAATTTAACTAAAAATGACAATATGGTTTCAGCCTTTGTGAAACATTTGTATCCGTGTGTTTGTAAGAACAGGTCGTTTATTTGTATACAACATGTTCAAAAAGGAGAGATGTTTATTGTATAACCCTGTGTAGTGTAAAGCTGACGAATAAAAACACTGATTTTCAAAAAAGATTTTCAACTCTGGTTCGTTTATTTACAAATATACATGTAACAATAATAAAACAACAAATGACAGTTTTCAAACAATGTGAAAAATATTCAAAACAATCAATTAAACAACACAATCACACACACATCAAATAAAATAAAAATAAAATATATAACAATTAGAAGTTTAACCAAACACTTCTGTCTAAAACGGGGGAGTGAAATCTGGGGTGTTCAACACTCTTAACAGGCGATTGCAAAGTGTCTTTCACTGGTGTAGCATAATCAGCAGACTTTTTATTTTTTAACAAATTAATTTTTTGTCTGACAAACTTATTTGGTATGGTAGAAAGAGGGATGTTTAAAACAGCAAAAGCCTCTAGAAACTCGCTCCACCCCTGAGGTCTACGATCATCGCTAACACGGTGTGCGGCGGTGATGCTTTTCACCAAGTCCAGAATATGTGACCCTGGGATCGTACGTCCATTTAAGACAAATTCTCCTAATTCATTCCAGGAAGACACATCTTTTGATTTAGACATTGTATCTAAAACATACTGAACATTCTGTCTGCTTCGCGAAGATACATTTCTAAGAACATCATCGGTTATGGAATGTTTGTTACCAGTCTGATCGACAACATTTATTTCCTTATTAACAGTATCCGCAGGCGGCAATGACAATGTTAAAGTATTGGTCTCCATATCACCATGTTTAGCGATGGTTAAATATCTCTGTAACACGGATGTATAAAGTTTGGCCTTCTCGTGGGGGTCGAGATCCCTCCTGGCCAAAATATCTCTGATCGACACGTCCAAATCATTTTCTACAATTTGTCGGACAGCGCCCCGACTGTTATCACTCTTTAACTTATCCAACTGGTGCTGAGGTACCAAAAATAATTTTTCAGCATACTCCATGTCTTCAGTTTATCTCCCCGCTATCAAGCTTGCTATAAATGGTAAAGCAACGCTTAACAATGGTAAAAGAAAGCCGCCTTTCTGATTAATTATTTTCTTTTTCCGTGAAACACCAACCTTTTTATCAGCGATAAATTTAATTTCAGACTTCTTCTTCTTTAACTCACGATATTGTGTTGATGTGAGAGGTACAGTGCCATTAAGAACATTAAGGGCAACCTCACACAGAGTTAAGATAAGTTCATTAGACGCCGTTTGTAAAATAACACGTCTCTGTGCTGGTGTGGCTTTAAATAAAAGTTTAAGAAGCGGCAGGTTTCTATATAGTCTGTCCGACATGCTGATCTATCTGCGTATTTTCGGAATGTAAACAACAGGCGTGTTTGAAAGCAGATCTGTTCTGAGACGAAAGTTTTCAGGAGTCTTAGCTTTATAATCAATTAAAAGGTGACCGAACGGCTTGCTAACAGCATTTTGAAAACATTCCATGAAAAATTTGGTGTTGCCGGGGTACATCTGTCTACCTAATACACAAACCTGATTGTTGTCTCTTGGATTTTTAAATAATATGAGATAGTTTGTATTCAAACTAATTGTCCTACTAGACTTTCCTTGAAAAAACAAATTTTGCATTAAGTAAATGGCGCTTAAATTTCTGTGATGTACATACTGTGTAAACACCTTTTCCACTTCGGCATTATTGCTGGCATCTTTCATAACATCATCAATTATTAACAAATTATTTCTGTTAAGCGGTAAAAGTGTGTCGTCACATAGCGACGTTGGTATCCCTTGAACAAAAATAATATTTCTTATCTTTAACATTTCATCATAAAGGGGTTGCCAGCAGTCATAAATGTATACTATATTTTCTATTTTATTTGAAATCAACTCATCAGAACGCTCAATCAACTGTTTTACAAAAAAAGTTTTTCCGGAATTTGATGGTCCGCTTATTACACACGAAAATGGGTGTTGTAATCTAAAATCAAACCCGTCAACATCTATCACACCTCGACCGTCTTTAGTACCCATAAGGAAGTGTTGAAAAATCAGGCAACAGGACACGTTTGTTGTACACAACTTTAAACCGCTTCACTACTGATTTGTTTTTCAGCGTGAGGTTCTTTTTATTTCTCACAATGCCGTCAGCGCGAGCAAGTATGTGTCGGCTAGTATCGCGATTCGTCACATAATTATCAACAAGGTCAATAAGTGTGTCGAGTCTAATAACTTTTGAGTTTTCAGAATTTAGTGTAATGCCCTTTGCTTTCATGCATGTTTTACCGCCAGCTGTAAGATAACCGTACGTCTTAGGACCTCCCGAGCAGAACTCTGTAATGTAATCACCACCACCAATCTCGTCTGTCAAATCGCCTAAATAAGGCCCCAGAGGGGGTTCCCAATCACCTTCACGAGAAACAAAAATAACACTGTCAGTGTCGCTATACAACAATCTGTCTCCCAATTTATCCATTAGATTATACAATTCTAAACGAGCGTGCGCTGTTGTAAATGCGCCGAGGAATACATTAATATCACGTGTTGGACAGCTGTCTCCAGCCGAATAGCACCACTGAATCAATGCTGCGGTGTCGGACACAAATGAAAAGTGTTTAAACTCATAGCCGTCACCAAAGATGTGTTGTGAAAACTGTTCAGGGTCCGTTAACACTTCAGACATGGGCAGGTTTTCCCTCATTGAAAAACGGCCCCACAAGCTGTTTAACAACAATTTGTTAATAGAGCGACGCGCCTGGTTAAGGCATATCTTGTCAGGATTCAGTTGGATATTTTCCTTTTCAAAATAATCCCTGATATATTCGGCCCTCTCTTCCTCTGTGACAGCATGTGCTGGATAACCACTGGCCTCCTGCTTGTACTGTAAAAACGTCTTTACATACTCGCAGAACAACGTCTCTGAACTGTCTGGGAAATGCCAAACTTCATGGATTTTTGCAACTACATACCCTTTCTCAACAGCCTTCACTAGTTCAATACTGACCCATGACCCCGTTATAGATCTCTCTTCATCACTATGCATACACGAACGCAACTGGTTTTCGTGCTCGGCACATGTGCGGCACAGCGGGAACATTAACTTTCCATTACAACGGTATGGTAAAACAGGGTGGAGGAGTTTTCTTGGCGGATATACTGTTGCCTTGACTAGACCATAGTAATCCTCAAGAGGTTGAAAGTCTTTGAAAAATATTTGGGGGTGCCCTACTGGGTATTTCTTCCGGGCCTGGCAGAATGGGTACAAGCTTGTGAAGTCCAAATATCTAATCTTCTCACCCTCCTTTGCTTTGTAATACAAATTATACGCATTTGTTCGACCACCAAAAAGTGCGTCTCTTGGTTTGAGCCTTTCAGGAGCTGTGTAATTAGAAATGAACGTGGCAACATCCAAATCATCCCTCTTAGCAGATGCCCACTGACATTCCCACATCACTTCAACTTCTAGACCATATGCACGAACAAGCGTCTCCACCTTGGTATCAAACCGCATTCGCAAATCTCCATACAAGACCTTTGACATAGGATGGCACTGGTTCGGGTTGTAACGACATTCATGACCATGATGCATGCAACCATTAAATTCTAAAGCTTTTCGCACACCATCTTTTTCATAATAACCATCCACATAATATGCGCCAAACTTCATTTCCCCGTGAGTTAAAGCGTGGTGCACATCAACATCTCTTACATGCTTAACATACTCAAGCCATTCAATAGAGACGTTAGAGAATGTCTTGTGCTGGTTAATGTATGCATTGTTGTGTGTCAGCGCCAGCGTGTCTTTTGGTAGAAAATGTGTTTTGTATACTGCCATACAACATGATGCTAATGTCGTATAATTAAACGGGTCTAGCTTTGTGCACTGAATGAATTCTTCGCGATACTTGATACATGCTTCGCGCAGTAAAACAACGTCGTTCCTGCCGTAAACATACAACTCCTTTTGGAAGTCAAAAACACCGTTTGAGACTGTGTCGTACCATTCGTCAAACTCTTTTTTGCCTTTGTCGTTCATAGTGTCATAACCATAAAAACCCTTTTCAGGGTATGGCCCCACATAGTTCTCATTTTGTTTTAAATTGAATTTGTGTGGGAAATGTCCTTTCTCGGAGCATGTTAGATTTAAGGCTGATGTTGTTTTAGCCAAACGCATTGGAATGAATGAATATGAGTCTATGTAACGTTGTTTGTATGTTTCATCATACATGGAGATCAGTCTACACCCCATCATGGTGATTTTGACAGCGACACCCACACTAGAAAAATATTCCAATAATAGAAAATTGTCAAAACCGGCCGCATTGTGTGCTAACCATGTGTACCCTTGATATTTGAGCTGTCTAAACTTTCTCATAAGCCTTTCTATGCAGTCAGACCCTTCTGCAGTGAATTCTGTACCATCATATGTAATAGCGCAGACAAAATTAGCTTCATGCTTTCCATTTTCAAAGCGTGTCTCAAAGTCGAAAAAGATGTAGGAATTACTGGGTTCTTTTATTTTGATCGGCTGTATGTAACATTCATGTGTGGTGTCCGATATTAAATCTTCACCACAATGAACACAACGACCCGACACACACTTGTGGGGTTTTGGTTTTATTAAACTTACGTGATAACGATGGCCACATTTTTTGCAATACTTAGTTAGATTGCATGAGGATGCTATCACCCCTGTAATAGACTGTTGTTTTTGTTTCTTATGCTGTTCATAGCAATAGACAGACTTGCAGTATCGCGAACAGTCATCACAATATTTCACACACCTGGGGTGTTTGTGACACATCGCATCTTGACACACATCGCAACTATATTTACAGCTATGATCTCTGGCGTTAGTGTAGCCCGTATAACAAAACGTGCAAACATGCGGCACCCCCATGAATGCTTTCAAATTTTTTACCAAATAATAATGACCGTCATGGAGGTACAGAAACGCAGTCTTAGTATGTGGTTTGTCTTTGGTTTGGTACTTTTCTAATTTACCCGAACGACTCTTGTGGAACACAACTATTTTAATACCATACTTATATTCAAAACGACCAATATCATTAAAACCTACTCTATGGTCACGTGTGTAGCCAATGTTTATCTGTATCTGTTCGGCTATAGGTTCTAATGTGTTATGTGGTACATGCGGATTCAGAAAAAGAGCAATGCAGATTGCAAAACACAGATTGTTTGAGATGTTTGTTGGGCAGAAAAGATTCAGTCTGTTCCTTTTGATCACCTGATCGTGTGCTAGGTCACGCACCTTACGACGAACACCACCATTTTTACCCACGACTATCGAGACAGTCAGAGCCAAACTCTCATCCGTTTTAATACTGTTATTGCTCTGCATAACCCTTTCAATAGCGTCTGAAAATCTGTCCACACTGTAACCGTCCCTTGAAGACAACACCGTGTTTACATCAGATGTTAAACTACTACCTCTTAGGGTGATGTCGATAACACCGCCATCACCAGCCAAGACCCTGGAGAATGACACAATTTCTGACTGGGGGGTGTGAGGGTGTCAGGGGGTGGGGTGTAGGTGTGAGGGGAAGCCCATATAAGGACATCCTGTACTGACCTGTCACCCGGGTCATAAATCAGGGGTCATAAATCAAGGGGTCATAAATCATTCACAGAGGTGTTTGACAGAAGGTGTAGGATATATACTACTCTGAGCTGACCAGGAGTGATGCATTGTGTTTTGGAAATATTTGCTAGCCTCATCCTCCCAGCACTGTTGCATTTTGTGACTTGGAGAGGTCGTGCTAGAGGGTAGAACAGGTAAGAAGTAAAATATAATTCAAACAAAGACGTAGAGTGTCACTGATGTCAGGTACAATGTCCAGACGGAATGTGTGAGTAATGTATTTGAAAATTCCTGTTAAGGTTTATTCTTATATTCTTGTAAAATCTCTTGAATTTTATATAACTGACAAAAACACAAAGATTTCCAATATTTTGACCGACCAATCTAATTGTATTTATCATATATGAACATATGTAGAATTTAATGCCTAAAACGCTGGACCAGAGTCATGTTTTGTACTGTGTCATATCACCTTTACTTTTAATTAAACTTTTAAATCATTTGGGAACTGAGGATATCAATTGTATTGCAGTTTTTTCAAGTGGATGTTTTGCCCATTTCCACTTGATGCAAAACTTGAGCTGCTCAACAGTTTTGGTCACCCCTGTCTGGTTTTCTTTATGATAGACACTAAACTGGAATAAAAGCATGCCAGTCAAGCACACACTTGTGACTTTATTGATGAAGCCATGGTGATAATGCATGTAGAGAATGAGGCTTCCCAGTAAACATTTAGCCATTGATTCAACATTGAAATAAAGTAATGACTGCCGTCTAATCAACGTTCTCTTAAGGTTGAAAATGAAAGTTGAAAAGACGTCCAAACACAGACATTGAAAGGACGACTATTAGACGTATTTTGGACGTCCATTGACGTTATTAATTGGTCCCGAAATAAATTAATTGTATAAAACGCATTTTGGACGTCCACTGACGTTATCGATTGGTCACCACTTAACGAACGTATTAAGATGGATTTTATTTTATGGATTTGGACATTCGTTGACGTTTAAAATATGTCCTTGATGGACAGACTACTTTTAGACCTATTTTGAACGGGATGTTCCTTGTTTACTGGGTTAGCACTAATTTGCTGAAATAACCATGGACTTCCCATGAAGGTCTCACATTACTGGAACCATATGTCCCTCTAAAATCCCCAAATATTACCAAATGTCATTGGTACCGATAAGAAAGTCACCCATTAGGTGGGCACTGATGCACCCCAAACCATGAGAGCTATTGGGTTCTGCACATTTTGCTAAAATTCACTGCATACCTGACAATGATTACAGAAAATTAGTGAATGGATTAACTGATAAATGAGTGGTCAATTTTGTCTTTGGCAAAATGTTAACATTTTCCTAAAAGAAAATTTTAAACGTGGGCCCAAATATCTCTGCAGTGATTCTTCATAAAGCTGATGTATGATTTCTCCTTGCGTAATAGAGAATCTCTTGATGCAGCATTAGACTGTTCAGTGACAACAATTTCCCAAAGTACTCCCAAGCAAGAATGGCTGAATTGATCCTTTTCATGCAGTGCCGTCTGAGGGCTCAAAGATCAAAATCATTCAACAGTGGTTTCTGGTTTTGCCTTCCATGGATTGGGATTTCTTTAAATTCCTAAATTTATCTTTACATTAATAATATTGTATACATTTGTGGTTAAAATATCTAAACTCTTTGACTCTTTGTCTTTCACTGTGAAATGTTAAGCACTATCACAATTTTAAGCACAAAGTGGGAAGCCATCTTTGCTAAAAAGAAGTAAACTGAACATTCTATAAACGGCCCCATCTTGTTTTTTGGATTTGTCCATTTGTTTTTACTTATAAAATACAGTCAAGTTGGTCAGTTAAAACATTAAAAACCATTTCTTCTTTTCAAAAAATCTTCAAACCCATTTAATTACTCACAAGCATGAAAATAGAAAGAGAAGAGAGAACTCTAATCTCACCTAAACTGACCAGACTGGATTTTTGTCCAGAAACGTATTTTGTTATTGAGTTCTTTAGGTGAAGGATCATGTCGTTTGAACTCCTCTGTGTCAGCAAACAACAGCAAGAGATAAATGTTGTGTTAGGTCCACAAGGCATTAAGTGTCCGATGACCTCTATACTACTGCTTGTACTCTGGTGGCTGCAGAGTCTGATGAAGGATGCACTCTGTTTGCCAAGAACAGTGTTCCTAAAGGCCTGACATGTTCTATCAGATAAAACCCTAGATTTAAGTCTCCAGTGCATCTTCACCCGGTCCTTTTAGTCCCTTTTTAGCCTCACTCTATCATGACCTGCACCAGCTGGTTTTGTCAGAGCTCCAGAGCTGTTGAACTTCCAGGGAGTCAAGGTCTGGTACATATCTCCTGAGAGAGATCTTCTGTTAGTCTTCAGCCACTGCAGCAACCTAGTCTCAACACTGATGTTGCAACATATTTTTTGGATAATCACTTGGCACATAGACTGCTGAATGTATATATTCTCTTTCAAATGTAAATAATCATAATCTAATCTAATCTGATCTAATCTTCTGTAACCACTTCAAACCTGGAATCACTGGGCACAAGGCACAAACACACCCTGCACAGAGCATGCGTCCTTTTCCACTGCAGAACAGCTCGATTCAACTCAACTCGACTCGACTCAGCTCAGCTTGCTTTGAGCTTGTCCCTTTTCCACTAGCACAGCTCCCCAATGGAATGGGGGACCCGTCTCTAATGGGAACAACAGCCTTTGAAAACAACAACAACGCTGGTGGTAAAGTTTAGCACTGTTTCTTCATTGTGTATTCGCATGTTGTTTTTGTTTTTTTGGACTGAACCTGGCTTCATGTCCCAGTTCTCACAGATTGGTTTTTCTTGTTGTTTTCAGCAGCCATCAGCAAAAGTAAAGTTTAAACCTCTTCAAACCTCCTCGTAGTAGTGTTTTGAGCTGCAGTTGTGAGTCGGATAAAAACAATTGTGAAAGCTGCCTTAACTTTAGAGACTTTACAAGCGTCGAGTTCATGCTGGAGCTCTGCATTATGTGGTGATTGGCACTCTGCAGAGTTTACAAGTCACAATTTACTCAGCTTGGTTGGAACCATAACCAGGCAGGGACTGAAAAAGTACCTGGTTCCAGGGACCAGTTACCAGATTTGGCCAATGGAACAGCAAAAAAGCCCAGCCGAGCTGTGTTGAGGAACGTCGTTTAGGTTCCATGCAGAGTGGCCAGTGACTGAGCACAGGGTTCAAAACCCTCGCTGAGAACACTTCATCACTCTGATCATCCCTGCTCTGTGGTGGTCTTGACCATTGAAGAACATGGTGAACAGGGGCAAACTAATGAGGTAGAGAAACAGACTGAAGAGAGACTGTAATTCTAGAACTTCAAAGTGCATGTCTATGGTCAGTGGAGATTCTGAAATGGACAATGAGTGTACATACAAAACAAAAGTGATATAATGGTGATTTTAATTTGTTGGATGTTCAATTTTAGGTGTCTACTTTGTTTAATACTATTAGCATATATTTATGTAAATAACTCATGTAAGATAAAGGTCTGGATATTATACCCTACTGAATCAAAACATTACAACCACTTACACAATGCTGGATATATGGGCAAACCTGAAGACCCCAGTAAACCAATCACAAGTGGTCAGATAATGAGCTGACCACTGATCATCAAAAGGCTGTTGACGTGTAAAGTGTGTAAGCTTTCATTAAAAATATCAATAAAAGAACACAACCTATAAGTGTACAATGAACACAAACTATGTTCCCTAATGTAACACTACAGTGACAATTTTTTTCTGAGAGTGGAGAGACACACACTCACACTGCTTCTTTCTGCACTTTAGTAAATTATTCTGATCTTCCGAAAGCATGATTTTAGCAAGTGTACAGAAGTGTCGCACTAATATTAGTCAAAGAAAACACTGCTAGACACTGGTTGCTAAGCAGTTGCTTAGTTACTGGCCTCTTTGGCAACTGCTTCAATCAGCTAATCAGCTGAGTGTCAGACTGGTCAGATGTTAACTCGGTCATTTATCAACACAAAGACTGGAGTATTTATTATTGCGCACACTCACACACACACACACACACATACACACATGACACAGGTGCCTCATTACACTCTCTCTCTCTAAACTCTTAATAAAGACAAACTTGTGGATGACTCTGAATGTCTGTCACTGACCTTTACAGCTGAACTCACTAAAGAAAAACTGAGCAAACTCTTAAACAAATAATGAGAGGAACAGACAAAGAAAAAGAAAGCGGTGGGAAAGACAGACAGAGAGAGAGAGAGAGAGAGAGAGAGAGAGACATAGAGAGATATATGTGTATGATGATGACTCACATTTGGAACAATGTTCTGAGTGATCCTCCCTTGTTATATATAGATGGTAGAGGAAGCATGCACCTGTGTCGTGGTGTGTGTGTGTGTGTGTGTGTGTGTGAGAGAGAGAGAGAGAGAGAGAGAGAGAGAGAGAGAGAGAGATTTTAAGTAAATTATTTGCATTGGTAAACACTGAGTAACTCTTTATATTGTCCTGCATTGTCTTGCCCTGTTCTCAGTCCGATTTCACTCATTCACTTTGTGTTGAGTGTTCCAGTTTCCTCCCACACTTCTAAAACACATGGTTGGTGGATTGAGTGTGTGAAATTGTACAGAGGTGTGAGCATGTGTGTGTGAAATTCTACCCAGGTGTGTGTGAGACTGGGTCAATGCGTGATGAACAGACGGCCAGTGATTATGGGTTGGCTTTGGACCCACTGCAACCCTTGATTAGGATGAAGCAGTTACAGAAGGTGAATAAATTAATGAACCGTGACAAATACAGCCAAAGGAAATGAAGCAGTTCCACTGAGTGAGATTCTGTTGGAATGGTTCAGGGATGGGTCCAAGGATGCAATGCAGGAGACACCCAGGACACATCAGAGGGCACCACATACTCACACCTAACATATTTGCAAAGCCAATTGACCTACCACGACTGTGGGAGGAAGCAGAAGCACCTACAGGAAACCCGTGCAGACATGGGGAAGACCACAAAGCCACCCAAGGCAGGTCCCGGGAGCTGTGTGACTGCGACACTTCCTGCTGTGCCACCGCGGTCCAAAACATACGTTGGTAGGTGGTTTGGTGACTCGAAAGTGTCCAAAGGTGTGAGTGAGTGTGTGTTGCCCTGTGAAGGACTGGCGCCCCCTCCAGTGTGTGCTCCCATCTTGCGCCCAGTGATTCTGGGTAGGCTCCGGACCCACAACGACCCTGAACTGGATAAGCGCTTACAGATAATGAATGAATAACTAGATGACTACTATCAAATTGGAATGAATCTGTATAAACCTGTTGTACTCATTTTATTCCATCTGTCGTGGATTAAATGTAGCCTGATCTGATGTGATGTGAGTTTTGCAGGCTGAACACAAACATGGCTCAGTTTGTGGCACATGGGATGTAATTATGAAGGAAAGCTGAACAAGGCCAAGAGCAAGACACCACAGTGTCACACACACACACTACATCACACTCACAACTAAAGCAAATTCACCCTCCAGTTGTTTGTGTCTACACTTTTGGGAAGGCTTAACATTGCTGTACGGATTTGTTTGCATTCAGCCACTTACGCCTTAATATAGTCAGGTACTGATTAGATCATGATTAGTTCTGGATCACAAACACTTGAAATGGAGCTTCATCACCCAAGAGAACAGTCCCGTTGTTCCACAGCGGAGTTCCAGTGTTCGGCGTTGGGTTTGTTGACCTTAGGTCTAAAGTGTGGCGGCTCCGGAGTGTGCCATTTTATTGGCAATAAATTTACAAACTGTGTCAGACAATCTGTTCTGATCAACACAAACCAAGAGGAGAGCAGACACCTGTTTATAAGTCGAGGAGTTTCTAAAGATGAGATGACTGTTGCTATGACAATGTCCTCTTCTTTAATTCTGACATAATCTGGCATTTCTCATGGGTATTTATTTATTTTTTAATATGAGAGTCTATTCATATTTTATGACCGGTCGTGACAGAGGCAGTGGCAAACATGGCTTTTTGTAACAGGAAGGATAAGTGACTAAAATGATCTTTCAAAGTTAAAAAAAAAAAGCAGGAAATGTGCCCAAGAAAACTCAGCATCTCTCTGAATGACTGAGCTCTCAACTGTACTTTCAGACCAGCACTGAATGGAACTTAATAACACAGGATTTCTCTCTCTCTCTATCTGTCACACTCTCAGAGCTGGAATGGTGCCCTATGGCATGTTTGTGATTTTGGAAGTAATGTCATTAATATACTGTGAGGAGTTGGTGTGTTCTCCCTGTGTCTGCGTGGGTTTCCTCTGGGTGCTCCGGTTTCCTCCCACAGTCCAAAAACACACGATGGTAGATGGATTGGCGACTCAAAAGTGTCCGTAGGTGTGAGTGTGTGAGTGAATGTGTGTGTCTGAGTTGCCCTGTGAAGGACTGGCGCCCCCTCCAGGGTGTATTCCCGCCTTGTGCCCAATGATTCCAGCTAGGCTCTGGACCCACCGCGACCCTGAATTGGATAAGGGTTACAGAAAATGAATGAATGAATGAATGAATGTCATTAATATATATATATATATATATATATATATATATATATATATATATATATATATATATATATATATATATATATAGCATTTCTTTCAGAGACATTTCTGAGACATCAGAGCAGGCAAACTTCAGAGATCTACCTGAAGTCTCGACCCGATGTGTGTTAACCAATGAGGTTGATCCCTGCCTGTTGATTGGTAACCAATTACATTGTTTCTGCCTCAAAGGCAGCGTAGTCTTCAGGACCATTTTGAGTAGTAATTTTGATCACAACCATCTTAGCTACAAGCACAACTGGGCCCCTATCTCTAACTAGAACTTTAGGCCTGAAAGAGAAAGAGGATTGGAAGTCCCTACAATGTGTGCAAATATGTTTTGGTCCCGAACACATTAAATATTCCTGGTTCTCTCTGTCTCTCTCTTTTCACACACACACACACACACACAGAGTAAAATCACTAGTGTGAAATGAACTCAGACGGAGGCAGCAAATCTGGAAAAGACCAAGTTTTATGCTGTAGGTGTTACTTTAACATTGCTGATTTTACCATGCATTCTCTCTCTCTCTCTTTCCCTCACACGCACACACACACACACACACACACACACACACACACACACACACACAAACATACACACACTCGCACACTAACACACACACACCCTGTAACAAAGTATTTACTTGACATTTAAAACCTGAAATTTTTTTTATTGAAGGTCCTTCACAATAGTTTCAAGTGAGTCCAAGTCGAGTCTTGAGTCACTGGGAATCACTGTGAGTCAACTCTCTGAGGAGTTATTATGGGCAACTGAAATATAAGGCCATATCTGAAATTTGAGTTGACTCATAATGCATGAGATCTGAGATGAGTCAATTTGTGAGTTAAATTATCTGAATTCTGAGTCGACTCATGAGTCATATCATATGAAAAGGCAAAAGATCTCAAGTCTGCATCGACTCACGAGTCATTAGCTCTAAAGTCTATATTATGAGGTGTATGTCGAAAGAACTGAGGTCTGAGTTGAGTTGAGTTGATCTGATCTTGTGAGTCATAAGAAATGACTTATGAGTCAATTCATTAGTCATAATGTCTGAAGTCAAAAGTCATATATGTGAGTCATAGGATCTGAAGTCCAAGTTGACTCACTAGTCATAACTTGTAACTTGTGAGTTGGTTCAAAATATAATATCTCAGCCTTATCTCAGTCCTATCTCTGGCGGTGTTTGTATTTGTTTGTGTGTGTGTGTGTGTGTGTGTGTGTGTGTGTGTGTGTGTGTGTGTTTGATGTAAACATAACATTAAGTGCTTGGAATTTTTTTTTTAATGTTGTCTTATATTAGAAAATAAAAGACGTGATATTTTGGTGTCTGAGGTAAAGGTGAGGTAAAGGTTAGTGCTGGGTTAGATTCTTCTGATGTGAAGTGTAAAGAGAGTGAGTGATTTGTACTGAATGTTTCTTGGGTTCAGGTTGTTTTGGTCACTGCAGTGATGGAGGACAAACAGGGACCCACACTTTTCTCTGTCCTTCACAAGGGTCAGTGGAGTTCAACAGAGAGATCAACGGCAGAACTTTTACTGCACACTCAGTGACTTTGTACAACCTATGAAAGATATTAATGACAGTATTACTGTTAACACAAACACACATTCAGTGTAACTAATCAACATAAAACACACACACACTAGTGTATTATATATACATATATATATATATATATATATATATATATATATATATATATATATATATATATATATATATATAGTTTGTAGAGGAGTGTGTGTTGACTGGAGATCTGTCTTTAGATTTGTCACACAGTATGGGTCTGTCGCAAAACCTAGTGAGCTGTGTAGGTAGGCACTGACTATGTAAACAGCTGTTTAAATAGACAGCAATCTAATGGTTGTCTGTCCCCATGAGGCAGATTATTTAGATGCTCTAGTTAGAGAGCGATTACGTCATGACTTGTTCCCGCCCACTGCACTCAAGGTTTATTTACCTCAGCTGGCCGCAGTTTCAGTGTGGTGGATTCTAATCTTCCTGCTTTTATCGTGATTTTTATTATTTGTGCACTATATATTTATATATATAGTGTGTTTGTTTGTGTGTGTGTGTGTGTGTGTGTGTGTGACAGATCTGGAATCCAGTCAACACACACTCCTCTACAAACCACACTGTTGTAAAACATACCCAATGAGGCCCAGAATTTTCTTGCTGAAATAACCATGGACTCCCCAGGAACAGATGGAGCCTTGATGGCAGCATAAATGTCTTTAAAATCCCAATATATGCTGCCACATCAATGCCACATTCTCACATTTTCAAAGTGCCCATGTCGTAGGCACTGATACACCTTCAAACCATGACTGATGCTGGTGCTTGTACTTTTTGCTGTGAACGCTCTGGATGGTCTCCCTTTCATCTGAAGTACTAGAAGGTCAAGCACATTTTGTCAATTCATCTGCTTGTGGTGAAATGTTTCAAAAAGGTGTAAACTGAGCAGACTTTAATGTTTCCTATAACTTTTTTCAATCTTTCTGAAGCACTTTCATCAGAAGATAAAAATTCAAGAGAAATAACGAATCACAGATTCCTGATTTGATTGCATTTTACGTAGTATTTCCAAAGATATGTTGATACCGTTGATAATTAAGATGTTCACTCGTTTTCCTAAAGTTAGAAAGTTATTTTAAACACACACACACAAACGTATAATCTGGTATCTGTGAATTGTGGGGACATTCATTCATTTCTTGGAAACTTATGGAATGGGTTATGGTCCCCAAGTGTGATATATTTCTGGTATGAACACACACACAGAGAGAGAGAGAGAGAGAGAGAGAGAGCGAGAGAGAGAGAGAGAGAGAAAGAGCGCAAAATGTCAATATGAAAAGCAGTACTTTCCAAGCCTCACTGAGAGCGACTTTTACACAAGGTCAAGTTCAATTTAAACAAGCTTCAGAAAACTTCAGCGAGAGGAGACAGAAACACACATAGTTTTTGCTTGTCTCTTAGAGACTAGTCTGAGTTATACACCGCCTTTGTGACTCCATAAATGATGGTGTCAGCTGGTTCAACTATGAGAGCATGCATAAATGCATGTGTAGCCTGTGTACATGAGTGTATGTCTGCTGAGTGTATGTGTGTAGCTGAAGGTCAGGGAAAGGAACAGGGTTAACAAGGTGTGAAGGGAAGAGTCTCCCTCAGCTTCTGAGGCAGCAGAAAGACTTCACAGCACACACAGACCAGGTCTGTTTTTAGACAGTGTTAGACTGGTCTCAGTGTGAATGTGGACTTATTTAACTAAAAGACCTTTCCCAGGACTCATACACTGTGTATTAAATGTAACTGCCACATTTTGTTTTAAACATCTTTTATCATAAAATAATAAAAGAGTGGAAGAATGTTTGAAAATGTAATTGCAATTTTGAATTCCACAAAAACACATTAAAAACTTATTTGAATGCTTAATATAAATCTGGACAATTCAATAGGCATACCCTTCTGTATATTTGTATACACTGTTTACCAGGCACATGCACAGACATTTTTGGGGGCAGCTGCTCAAGCCAAAAAAAAGGGGACCAATCACCAAAATTATTCATAAAATAAAAACAACAACAGTGGGATATTTAACTTATATATTTTTTTGTTGACACAAGCAATGTCAAGCAACTGGCGCCCCCTCCAGGGTGTATTCCTGCTTAATAAACTTCTTGAATTTGAACTTGAACTTGAACTGTCTTGCGCCCAATGATTCCAGGTAGGCTCTGGACCCACCGCGACCCTGAACTGGATAAGGCTTACAGATAATGAATGAATGAATGAATGAAATTTCATAAATAAATGAAAAACAGGCAAATACAAGGCCACATTGTGCACGCTTTTTAATGACCAAACAATGCATTAAATAATCAACAAAAAATCTAACTCCAAACTCTGCTCTGAATAAATGAAATAAAAATAAAGCATTTATATACTCTATACATCTGTAAACAGCTGGACACAGCTTTGAAATCACACATTTTATACTCATGACTACTAAACGTGTAGCCTATGCTTTATGCATTGATGCTATTTATATGAAAATGCAAGCGTTTTCAGTGGCTGTGGCACCTAAATTATTATTATTGTGTATTTTATATAAACACTTTTTTTGGGGAAATGTTGACAGAGAGGATAATTTTGATTTTTAATTATTGATGAATGAAGAGGGAAATTGGGCTCCAGCAGAAAGAGCACTTTTCTCATTCAAGGCAAAAGGGCGGGTACTTATCTGTGCACGTGCCTCCTGTTTACATTAGTTACCTGCACTACCTCCATCACACTGAGATTTTTCTGTTTCTATTTCTATTTTTTATATATTTTATATTCAATTTTATGAAATATATACTTTTACTTGTAATTTTATATTCTATATTCAGTTTCTATCATTTTAATTATTTATTTATTTATTTATTTATTTATTTAATATCTTACTCTTTTATGTGGAACTGCTACTGCCTTTAATTTCCCTCTGGGTTCAATAAAATATCTATCTATCTATCTATCTATCTATCATCCAACATGTGTGTCTGACCTCACTAATGTTCTAATGGCCAAATTTTGAATTACACAGAAAGTCACATTGTCCACAAAAAGCCTGGACAGGAAGCAGAGGTGATGTCAGTGTTTGGATGTGATGGAATGGAAAGCTAGAATAACGCACACCAGACCCTGTTAGCCAGAGTTAACAGTACTGTGAGACAACATACCCCATGGAATATATCCACCCCACCCCCCCCCCCCACCCCACCCATCACCCCCTGTACATGTGTGTCATCAGCGTTCTTTCTCAAACAGTTTCTCTTATAACTTAAAGAGCAAGAAAAGCAGAGAAGAAGAGATAGAGTGAGATAAAAGATTTGCAAAAATGTGAAGAAAGGACGGAGGGCTGAAAAGTATAAGAGAAGATAGACAGGGCACGTGAGAGAGGGAAGGAGAGAAAGAGAGGTTTACAGACTATGCTCCGCTGCCGGAGCTGATAAGTTTTCAGTGATAAGCTCGGGACTGTGAGGTAAAGCACGGTGCTCTGTAATGGTGCTGTAATGGAGGCCAGATCTGGAGCAGGAGGTGATAATACAACAGCAGCTTCAAGCGGAGTGATAGGAAACGAGGATAAAACCCTTTTCACAGCTTGTCTCTCAAAACTGCCTGGGGGTCTCAGGCTCTGATGCCATGTGGTGGTCTGTAATTGGTGTGAAAGGTTAATTTGTGAATCCTCTCCAAAGAAGATTCCCTTTTAGATTAAGAGTCTGCAAAATCTGCTACTGTACAGCATTAATATTCAGTCTCCACAATGTAAAAAAATGACAAAATTACTCAAGTGGCACACACTGAGCTGTGGGCTGGGGAGTTAGCTGTTGGTCTCTGTCTTATTTTAAGCATTTGTTACACCACTAGTTGAGATTTTGTAGTGGAGAACTTTCTAGATGAACTCTTAGAGCTCTTCCCTATAATTTTTCACGGTTACTAACATGCATTTGTCAAAACTCAAATTGTCAAAATTTTCACTGCTTTCCACAAATCATCCAAAAAAAACCTGAACTCTTTTTTCAACAGTTCTCAAAATTTTTAATAACACATTCAAAACAGAATGGTGCATTTCTACAGAAACCTTATTGAAACATATATATACATATGTCTTAATCAGAAATGTTCTTAATATTCTATAATATTAGTTTTTTTCTTTTTACTTTTGAAATTTTGTTACTTAATTAACTATTTGCAAAAAATATAAAGTGTAAAGTTATTGAGGCAAAATGCTGAGTTTTCGATACATTCTTTTTTACATATGCTTCAGTATGTTCAATAAAGTGAAAAGGTTTAAGTTTGATTGCACACTGGGCAAAGGTCCAGTGTTTGTATACAGCCCTGACGTGGTAAATGGGAAACAAACAATGTGTCTCCATCCAAACTGGCTCAGTAGCTCGGACTCTGCGTTACCTGCACTGGCACGTCCAAGAAACAGTATCTGGATGCATTTGAACAGTGGAGAGATCTGGAATGTTGAAAAGCATGGAAATAAATGAGGATGTTGCTCTATTCCTGCTACAAAGGTGGGTAATATTGACTTATTTTTGCTGTTACAGATTGCTGAGGTACTTCAAACAGTGAATAAAAACTTGCAGACAAGTCAAACCACGTACAAACAACAGTCGGCTTCTTACTCAAACTTAACATTCCACCTTAAAAGATGCGGGGCTTCTGAATGAACACAAATGGCGAGGGGAGATTGAGTAGATTTCCAGAGTTGTTTTATGTTGCCTTTAAGTGAACAATCACTGAATTTTCAAAATAAAAGTTCACAATTTATACAATTCTTTCTATAGGTGGTGTTTGTTAGGTCATTGTACTAAGAGTGAGAGTGTATGTGCTCTGTGATTAATAACTGAAGCCAGAATTATGGTGCAATGAGTTTATTGTGAGACATGTATGAAGTGTTTTGGTGGTTTGAGTGAGAAACATTATTAAATAACTAATAAAATGGAAATATGAAAATTAATTTAAAATATACACATTAAATTTGCAGTCAAATTCGAACTTACTCTTGTTTTTAATTATATTATGTTTCAAAATATTTAAAAATATTTGCCGTTTCTGTAAAAATGGTAAAAAAGTCATAAATATAACACATTACTGACCCATAAAAATGAACGTTTTACAGGGCAAAACCAAACTGCACAAAATCATTTCAGAAATCATGCAAAGACACAATCCTCGAGCCTCACTCTCCAGAAAACCAGCTGTCATGAGTTCTACAAAAAGAATGAATTTGGAACAATTTCCTGCAGAACTGAAGGGAGCAAATATTGTTTGGAGAAGATGAAAGGAGAAGACTCATCACATCGCTGCTGTTATTGGATTCGCTGGAAGAACACGACTCAATTCAATCTAATTTGTATGGCGCTTCATCCTAGGCTGACTTTGTCCCACAGCAACTTTCCTGAAATGGATGTGGAGGATCTATGATTGCACGCGACAGATGAGGTGTTTTTCCACTGCACAAGTACAGCATTTTTGAGACTCAGAAAACTGAATACTTTTTTCCATTGGAAGTTTGTTCTATGCACTGAAAAGTACAACTTTACAGCTTTGCCTACAGATTCACGGGGTCACGGTGGGTCCGGAGCCTAACTGGAATCACTGGGTGCAAGGCGGGAACACACCCTGGGGTATCGCAGGGCGACACACACTCACACATTCATTCACGCTCAGCAGCCAATCCACCTGCCAAAGTGTGTTTGTTTGTTTGTTTGATTTGGACGGACACAAAACTGGTCAGTGAAAGCTGAAGTGGCTGCCCTCTACTGCTTTTAGTCACACAGACACAGGGTGAACACATTAATCTACTCAAAGACTGTCACCCGAGCTGGGGATCAAACCCACAACCCCGTTTTCCATCCATCCATCCATTACCTCTAACCGCTTATCCAATTCAGGGTCACGGTGGGTCCAGAGCCTACCAGGAATCATTGGACACAAGGCCGGAATACACCCTGGAGGGGGCGCCAGTCCTTCACAGGGCACAACCCCATTTTGTTTTTTTAATTTTTAATCTTACTGAATTCGGAGGAAGCAGGAATCACCGATAACCATGAGGTCTTTATCCCACCATAAAGTAACTCTGTGTGGGGCAACAGACAAAGTGCCCTGAGGTGTCAGATTCGATGATGATGATTTGCTAAATGTGTCACTACATGCGTATTATCTGTCAGCAACAGTTTTTGATTGGCTGTGCTCCTGTATTTGGCCCTCTGGATGGAAACATTGTCCAGTAGCAACAGAAATTAATAGAAGCTCCCTTTTCTCAATATATTTTATATATTTTGTATTATTTTACATCTGTAAAACTCATAAGTCAAATAAGTAGTTACATATTTACAGCAGAGAGGGTGGCACCCTAGTGCCATCTATTGACCATCAAACCCTGAAAATAAACTTAAAGTTTGTGGACACTTCTTAATATTACTGTATTCGGGTACTTTCAGAAGCACCCATTAGTGTTCAGTTGCATGTTCAGGTAATATAATATAATATAATATAATAAGTCAATTAACACCCATTGGCTAGTGGAGATGTATGCCTTCCCAGCTGTCATACAGTGGACCTGTGTTCTGTGGACTGATGGCGCACCATCCATTATTTGACTTTTACCAATACAAGGTTCCAACATCGACTGTGAAGCCTTTATGCAAAGTCCCTAAATATACCCCTGAGTTCAGAAAAACCCACCACTGATGAAGACCTATACGAAGGTAGGAGTCCAAATACTAGGAGTCCAAATATTTAGGAATCCACCAAACTGTGCCTCAACAGATGGGCCTCCTCCTCTAATTGTACATCAGCAAGGTGGAGCAACATGGGAGGGGTTTCTAATTAAAGTGGACGGGTAGCATGTGGCTACGCTACCGAAAAGCTGATTAAAAGTTCAACTGCAGACTCGGCGCAGGATATCGCCCGTAATGCTGGCGCGAATGGGATCGACGCCAATCTCAGTTTTTCAGACCCACTCCCAGTCTCCTGACTCTTCAGGCTGTCCCTGACCCTTAGCAAGGTTCAGGCAAGCAAATGCTCCATCTGTGTGGCAACAATATGAATTTCCATAACCATTGTAGCGTGGAGGCCATTTTGGAGAGTGGAGTGATTGACAGATTGAGAGTGTAGGCACATTCCGAGTGATTAGAGCCAGGTAAGGCGATGAATATTCAGGAGCACCTGTCGGAAGCCGGTTCTTCTTCTGCGAAAAGGGGGCCTGGGAGATGCAGGGTTTATGTAGAGATCGCGGTTTAGTCTCCCACAAGAGCGTCGGAAACACATTCTGTCTGATAGCGGCCCTCAGATACTCAGTGTTCAGCTGCTCTTCGCCAATTACCTCCCGGCTAATTACTTTTGCACCGTTGCGCTGCTGTGGACGACAGGGTTGTTTGTTTTTGTTCTTGCCTCGTCCTCAGTCGGCGAAATGTATGCGATGTTGGAAGACGCTGCTCCAAACATCGAGGAGCGCCAAGCACTCGTTTTGCTCTGGAATGTAGCCAGTCAGCCAGGGTGTGCTTGGTGTTTGACGTTCGCCAATGGTCAAAAGTCTGTACACATGTTTTGGACCACTGCTGTGTGGATTTGATTGTATCCAGACACAAGAACATAGCGAGGTCAAGTACTGAGGTTGGATGATTAATTATGGATCACAAAAGTAAACACAAACTCCTCCCACACTTCAGCAACACAAGCCCTTGGAGGGGCAGGGATGGCACATCTGAAGACACTTGAGAAATCAGCAGTGTGATGTGGCTGTGTAGCATTACCAGCAGCCAGTAAAATAAAAGTATAAAAGTATAAAAGTAAAACTTTACAGGAGAAACTTTACAAGAAAAGGAAAAATACGAAGATGATTTTTTTTTAATTCCAAGTAAATTTGGAGCATTTATATTGATCCATGCACAATGTGACCTTTATAAGTTCACAGACACACTCACCGTTTGGATTTGTCATTTTTGGTGGTGTGTTAGTGTGTGTTCCCAGTAAACAAGGACCGTCCCTGGACGTTCAAAGTAGGTCTAAAAGTAGTCTGTCCGTCAAGGACATATTTTAAACGTCAATGGACGTCCAAATTCCATCTTAATAAGTTAGTTAAGTGGTGACCAATTAATAACGTCAATGGACGTCCAAAATACGTCTAATAGTCGTCTTTTCAATGTCTGTGTTTGGACGTCTTTTCAACTTTCATTTTCAACCTTAAAAGAACGTTGATTAGACGGCAGTCATTACGTTATTTCAACGTTGAATCAACGGCTAAATGTTTACTGGGTTGTGCCAGTACAAGTGGATCAGACACAGCAGTGCTGCTTGAGTTTTTAAACCCATCAGTGTCACAGCTGAAATCAGAGTAGGCCACCAACCAAATAATATCCAGCCAATAGCATCCCATGGGCAGTGCCCAGTGACTGCTGGCAAAGGACTAGAGGACGTTTAACACAAACTACTCAACAATAGATGAGTCTCTTACTTTACATCTATGAGGCGTACTGACAATTTATGTGGGTATATCAGAGTGGACAATGGTTGGACATTGTGTTTACAAACTCAAGAAGCACTGCTGTGTCTGATCCACTTGTGCAAACACACCAGTGTCACTGCTGTGCTGAGAATGATCCACTGCTCATGTCATACCTGCTCTATGGTGGTACTGTTAAAGATGTAAGTATAGTTTACTTAAATTAAGTCCATTATATACAATATACTTAATGATTTGTCTCATTTGTTGACATTTCTTTATGCCAAATGTGCTGCTATGCTAATGAGAACGATATAAATATGCATAATTGCTTCTGCACCGTAGCCATGGCAACAACAACAGGATGCTGGTGCTTTTAGCATCTTTAATTTTTTTTATTGATCATCTCTGATGTCACAGAGGTCACAGCGAGGTTATTTTGAAAGTTGTTAAACTGTGTCAGGTCACAGAACCCTCACTTAATGCAGATGTCTCCACCAACGTGAAGATATTGTTCTCTCTGTTTCTGAGAAATTGGATATGAGAGAATTAGATAGTTATAGATTTTGATATTTTATTTATTTGCACGATGTAGTGTACACAGGTCAGGATTTGAAAAAATATTATTACAGGGATTTTTCTGATTGTTTTGGTACATGCTAAACTATGAATTTTTAATTTCAGAAGCAGTCAATATCCATCCCTTTCAATAAATATTGGCGGTATTCATTTACATAAGTTATGCTACTGGAATCCAGCTGTAAGCCAATGACTATAGCACATGTCATTACATTGTTGTTCACATGTTATTAGATAGTTATTGGACACATTTTAAATGAAGAGGGATCTGTTTGTTCATTACAAAGCAAAGAAAAGTGAAGGTAAAAGAAGCTACGTCGATGCAACAGGGCAGAAGGCAAGAGGAATTTAGAAGGGTTTTGGCTGCGGTGTGACAGCTCCTCCCCAGTTCCGAGCTGATGTTTATGTGGAAAGTGAAGCGATGTAATGATCATATTCTCCGCGGCTCTCCAGCGTCAGACAAACACCCCTTAATTTCACTCCTTATTCAATCCCCCTCTCATCAACACAGACAACAACCCTAAGGCAATTCATTCTCTCTCTCTCTCTCTCTCTGCTTCTTTGCTCTTTTCTCTCTTTTCTACCTTAATTTCCTTCTTTGTCCATATTTCATCCCACTTTTTACCTGTCATTTCTTCTCCTCTCTCTCTCTCTCTCTCTCTCTCTCTCTCTCTGTATCATTTTTCCCTTTGTATCCTCTCACTCTCACACTCTTTTCTTTCTCTCTTTCATCCATTTCTCTTTACTCAGATCCCATCTATCATTTTATCTCTCCTCCATCTCTTTTTCTCTTCAATCTCTGACATCAACTTTCAGTCTCTATTCTGAGTTCTCTCTCTCTCTCTCTCTCTCTCTCTCTCGCTCACTTGCTCGCTCAAGTGTTCATTCTCTGTCTTTCCTTTCTCCCCTCTCTCTCTCTTTCTGTCTTTGTTGGTCCCCCATCTCTCCCTTGTTTCACCCTTCTCTATTTACATACATTCCTTATATTACATTCCTTTTCTTTTTCTCTTTTTTCAACTATTTCCCTCTCACTTTATCTCCACCACTCCATTTCTCACTCAGTCCCCTTCTCTTTCTCGTTATCTCCACTCTACCATCTCTTGCTTTATCTTGAATCTAGATGTTGGAGCACTGCTGTGAGGATTCAATTGCATACAGCCAACACAGTACTAGTAAGGTCAGGTACTGCTAGTAAATGGTTAGTTCTAGAACACAGACACCACTCTATCTCAAAAAAGCTCCTGAACATTGCTCCTTATTGTGTATAATATACTTAGGCTTGTGTTTAGCAGCTCGAGCTTTTTCTGTGGAGATTCTACAAGATGTGCATGCACTGCTGAATGAGTGCGGCTTAATTATCAGTGATGTCCACACACTTCTGGACACCTCTACCCACAGCTGATGTTTTGTGTGTTCTCTGACATCCAATTAAAAGCCAGGACGCTGGCAGATCTCTCTCAGGTGCTAACCCCAGGACTGAAATTAACTCACCCATTTAAAATATGACTCATTCAGAGACGGAGTTGGAGTAAGTTTACATCCAGAAACACACCCACACACTCCGAGCCCATGACTGAGCTGCTAATGAGGCACACACACTCTCTCTCTTACACACACACACACACACACACAGGTTAATCTCACCCAGAGCTAGGTGGTGCAAGCTGTAATGATTGTCACTTGCCGCGGGCCTTTGTCTTTGACCCAGATCATGCAGGTCTACCCCTGAGAGAGAGAGAGAGAGAGAGAGAGAGAGAGAGAGAGAGAGAGAGAGAGAAAGAAAGAGAGAGAGAGAGAGAGAGAGAGAGAGAAGAATGGACAGAGTTAGAGAAAAGAAATCACGATGCTCCCTGGTTAAACTGCCTGCTCGACAGTTTCCATAACAACTACTAAACCCGCTCCGGCGTCCATCATTAAAACAGCACTTTAGCTTATTTAGAGAGCACTGAGGAGTGCGTGCGAGCCAGGAGGTAGAGAAGGAGGAGAGAGAGAATTCTTTTCTGTTCTCCTACTGAACACACTCAGTCCCTCTCACCCACCAGTCTCCTACCACATCTGTGAAAATGGATGTTGTGTCACTGAAAACAGCTGCAGCAAACCTGACCGAAGTTCAGAACACCGTTCGTTCAAAAACTGGAACAAAAAAAAATTGTCTGCTCCACCTTAAATAGTGCAACATATATTCAAACCGGTTTATCCACGTTTTCTATTTCACCTAAGCTTTTTAATAACATTTTTCTGTGCCACCTTAAATAGTGCAGCTGTTATATTCTGGCACCCAATATATTTTATTCATATTTTCAGTGCCACCTTAAATAGTGCACAGTTGCATCGTGGATTGCAAGTTTTCAAATATTCAAATGTATAACTCAACTTTAATTAGTGCAGGAGTTACATTCTGGAGCCAAAATCTTGGCTCCACATTAAATGGACCAGTAGTTCTATTCTAGCACCCAAGCATCTTATTGAAATTTTTCATTTCACCTTAAATATGGCACCCGTTATGGAACCCAAGCTACAAACTCACATTTTTAATGTCCACCTTTCATTGTGTAACAGTAACATTCTGACACGTCTCTTATTCGCCCAAATACTTTATTGGTTTTTTTTGTTTGTTTGTTTTTGTTTAGTTTTTTTTTCTTCAGAAAAATTACTGAAGGATTGCAATGCTTTGCTACTGGCTCTGTATCAATATTTTTATATATATATATATATATATATATATATATATATATATATATATATATATATATATATATATGTATGTATTTTTTTTCAGTTGATGAAAGTCATATAATAAAAGTTCGAATAATAATAAACAAAATAAAGAGCCCATGCCTCTTTGTATTTTGTACTCTTTGCTGATTGGCCAGAGAGAATTTTCAATCACAACAATATACAGACAGCCAGCTCACACTAACCCTTTATAAAAACCTCCAAGCTACTGTAGTGATCACATTTGTTTTATTCGACTCACAGTGGTAGCTCATAAAACTACGCCATGGTCTTTTGAAGAGGTCCAAACGCCCCTTGGAGTTGTGATCGATTAAAGAATCTATGGAGAGCTGGACGGTAAAAGGGAAGGAATCTCTCTGAACTGCGGTGTGGAGCTGTGTTCGCCCCAAACAACAACAACAACAATATGAGTATACACAATGAGCAAACAATGCTTAATGTTATCATTGCTATAGTTGTGGTTTCCAAAACAGTGGAGAAGCGCAAAGAGTGGTGAAAGAAGGTCTGAAACAAATGGCGGCTGATATGTAAGGACTGCAGCCAGAAACGAGAGAGAGAGAGAGAGAGAGAAACTTTAAAAGATAAGACAAACTTTCAAAAAACTAAGATAATGGGATTTTCTTAGTTTAATAAGAAGCATAAAACATCACTAGTAATAAACATGTCTCAATAGGTATAGTTTCCAGTTCCACCTTAAATGGTGAATTAATTGCTGCAACATTTAAGGTGGAACTAGAAGGTTCGGAAAATGCTGCAGAATTAGAAGCTGAATTCAGTTTCATATCACCGAAGAGTAAGGGGTGTGTAATATATTACTGTAGAACAATTCTGAAAGCGTAGGATGCCCTAAATGTACATAAAGTCCAGCAGCGCTCCTCTGATATCACTGCAGACTGGTGCTAGTTGCCTGGTTATGAAGCTCTGTTTTTTATTTGTGTAAACCTTGCACAAGGGGGCGTTTGTGTATGTGTTCATTTGATGTTTATGTGCCTGTTAAAATGTATTTATTTAACTATTATTATATTTATTTATGTTATTTCTGTAACTCATTTTGAAATAATTCTGCCATAAGCTATGATCAGCACAGAGCACTAGGCCTTCCCTATAAGCATCAGTAAAAGAGGCTTTATAACCTAATAGTCATTGGGCATGGTGCTGTGTGCGCACAATTGGACATCTGTGTCCACAATGGGTGGCACCTGAAAGTATCTGCACTCACTCATTATAAGGGACCTATAGTGTACATCAAGGACACCAAAATGCCCATGAGTACAAACCCATAAGCAAAGAGGAACATAGAAAACCCCCACCCCCTCCCCCGCCCCAACTTATATGAGTACAGAGCACTGAACCGTAATGTAACCTTCCTCCCCGAGCTCTCTGGGGTCTTCCTACAACACAGATTTAAAAAATGGAGTTTTGTACCGGTCATCTGGGAGGACTTTCAGAAAGTGACCTCGTCCCAAAGTCAATGCCTCGCACATGGCTGATCTTCCATCGGCTCCATCTCTGTCAGCTCTCACTCTTCCTCTGCTCCGTCTTATTGTCAGAAGGGACACGAAGGAGCAGGAAGGGTCTTCATCTTTGAGCTGAACATACTACACAAAACAAGCCCATGGATTTGAGGGTCATCTCATAGCACTGCAGTATGAAAATAAAGCACAGTAGGATGAAAATAAAAGTATTATAAGCACACGGTACCAGGCAAAAAAGTGCTCTCACCTGACTGAATGTGTGTTTTTCAAAAATTTAAAGGGGACATGTGAAAATTTGCCAATTTGATTTGGGGCACTGGAGCCTACCAACCCCCAAACAGTAATACAAGACTACCCATTGAGGTTTTTTATAAGCTGCTAAAATCAGACAGCATGTGATTTAATGAGCTGTTCTGATTTTATGCTGGTTCTTACATAGTGCGCAGACACTTTAGAATTAGCCCCGCCTCCCGGGGTGAGTCCTTCCAATCACAGCGTAGCGACCATGTTTATGTGAGAGTAAAAGCTGAGGTTAAACAGAGTTGAACCTTGGAGAAATAAGAGTGCTGAGATAATGAGAACAGAACCAACAAAAAAATGGGTAACATCCAGAGCTTCTGCTCCTCGCTCCTCACTCCTGGGCTCTCGCGCTGAACTGAGCTGTGGCTTATTCTTGTTTAAAGGAACAGGCGCTGAAACCTGTCGGCTGATAAGACAGGGGGAGAACACCGCCTGGAACTTACATCAAAATCTGGATTTGATGACCTCTGCGCTATTTGATGACAAAGTTCTGGTAGCACCATTGTTGGATTCCAATGGTATGTTAGCATTAAGCTAACAGCAATTCCTATTAAGAGTTCTACAGTGACATTTTAAGTAATGAACCCCACAGAGCTATTACTGCTTTCCATTTCTTACCTCTGACCAAAATGGCTCTCATTAACAGGCAGTGGTATATCTGAGACTTCCAGAAGGTATAGACAGACACAATACGTTTCACTATTGTAAAATAAATGTTTACATAAAAACCAGTCAGTGTTGTGGATCCCACTTTTTGTTGCAGTGTCACCTTCTACTTTGGGACGTGTTTACAATATGTTAGAATATTTCTGCAAGGATTTGATTGCATTCAACCATGAGAACATTCTCTTGAATGGAGCTCTATCACTGATGCTGGGATGGTGTTATATCCCTCCCACTGATGCTTGCCGTTGAGCATTTTGGCCTTAGGCCCCTGTGAGGTTTCTCCAGAGCGTCCAATTTCATTTCACAGCCCTCCATGGAGAATTTCTATGCAGCCTGCATACAAATGACCATCTGGGTCCCTGATGGACGAACCTTAAAGTAGCCATTTTCACTCATTATATAGGCTGTCTACAGCAATAGAAATATGAATGTAGCTGCCTTTACAAACTTTCAGATTCCAATGCCACTGTGGCACAGTTCTCTCTGTTTGGTCGTAGTTTGAAAAAGAAAAAGTTTCTGCATTTTTTTAATGTTTTTTAAATATTTTGACACAAGGCAGGAGAGATTTTCAAGGTTAGATTTCAAAGGCAGGCAGGAGTCAGAGGATATAAACAGCTGTCCTCTGGGAGGCCACTGTTTGAATGGTTGTTGTTCTCCATTGTTTCGGTGAGATCCCAATGGGAAGTGATTACAGAAAGCTCCATCAATGACGAACACGCGCATTTAACCGCTGCACGCCGCTTTTCGGGGAGATGTTCCTCGGCTAATAAGGGGATCAGAGGCAAGGTTTTTAATTAAGAGGTGAGATTCAAGAGAAAGAAGAGATTCACCAGTGATAGCTACTGTGGGCCTTGAGGTAAACAACGGATTAGCATAGATACTAACGTAGCATGACACTGTTTTTCTTTCTTTTTTTTTTCCCCTTCAAACCATCACATGTTCCATCCTTGTCCCAACAGATGTGGGAACGTGTTTTGTTTGTTCTTCGTGTCACTTAATTATCCTCAAGACGAACTATAAGGTGAACACCTGCTCGAAAAATCCGTTAGGATCTGAGGGAGTCTGGCAAAAATATTCACACAGCTAAACACGACAAAGACTAGTACGTTGTTTATGTTTCTAGAGGATAATCCCAGGGTTCATCATAAACAGGGCGCAGAGAACTGTCAAAATCTTTGCTTCCAAACAACTAGGGGCATCACTAAGATGCTTCTTATAATAAATAAATAAATATTTTTTTTAAATGTGTTCACCTATGAGGGCGACATGGTGGTGCAGCAGGTAGTGTCGCAGTCACACAGCTCCAGGGGCCTGGAGGTTGTGGGTTCGATTCCTGCTCCGGGTGACTGTCTGTGAGGAGTGTGGTGTGTTCTCTCTGTGTCTGTGTGGGTTTCCTCCGGGTGACTGTCTGTGAGGAGTGTGGTGTGTTCTCCCTGTGTCTGCGTGGGTTTCCTCCGGGTGACTGTCTGTGAGGAGTGTGGTGTGTTCTCTCTGTGTCTGCGTGGACTTCCTCCAGGTGACTGTCTGTGAGGAGTTGGTGTGTTCTCCCTGTGTCTGCGTGGGTTTTCTCTGGGTGACTGTCTGTGAGGAGTATGGTGTGTTCTCCGTGTCTGTGTGGGTTTCCTCCGGGTGACTGTCTGTGAGGAGTTGGTGTGTTCTCCCTGTGTCTGCGTGGGTTTCCTCCGGGTGACTGTCTGTGAGGAATGTGGTGTGTTCTCTCTGTGTCTGTGTGGGTTTCCTCCGGGTGACTGTCTGTGAGGAGTGTAGTGTGTCCTCTCTGTGTCTGTGTGGGTTTCCTCCGGGTGACTGTCTGTGAGGAGTGTGGTGTGTTCTCTCTGTGTCTGTGTAGGTTTCCTCCGGGTGACTGTCTGTGAGGAGTGTAGTGTGTCCTCTCTGTGTCTGTGTGGGTTTCCTCCGGGTGACTGTCTGTGAGGAGTGTGGTGTGTTCTCTCTGTGTCTGTGTGGGTTTCCTCCGGGTGACTGTCTGTGAGGAGAGTGGTGTGTTCTCTCCGTGTCTGTGTGGGTTTCCTCCCGGTGACTGTCTGTGAGGAGTGTGGTGTGTTCTCGTCCAAAAACACACGTTGGTAGGTGGATTGGAGACTCAAAAGTGTCCATAGGTGTGAGTGAATGTGTGTGTATGTGTGTGTCGCCCTGCGAAGGACTGGCGCCCCCTCCAGGGTGTGTTCCTGCCTTGTGCCCAATGCTTCCGGGTAGGCTCCGGACCCACCGTGACCCTGAACTGGATAAGCACTTACAGACAATGAATGAATGAATGAAAGTTCACCTATGAACACAAAATGTGAAAAAACTCCATTGCAGAAGAAATGACGCCTGGGTCATTGCTTGATGTTGCAGTTTGATTACAGTAGTACAGCTTGCGGAAAAACAGATGGACAGCAGCTTCAGGTTTACTTTACAATTACACAAGTGTTTCTGTTAGGTTTAGGGTTAGGATCAGGGTTAAGGTTAGGTTTAGGTGTTAGTGGTAGCATTAAAAAAAGTTAGGTTTACTGTAAGGTTTAGGGTTAGGATTAGGCTTAAAGTTAGGGTTAGTGGAACGTTTTTAACTCTGGGTTGCCAGAGATTCACATAAATATCCACAAGTGCCAGTTATATGTATTTCACACTGTACAAAAGGTTAGTGTTAGGGAATGGTCGTTTATATATGCAAATTCACACTGAGACCAGTCTGTCCTGAAAGGTACTACAATATTACAGATAATAACACAATTTAAAAAAGGAATTTCATGTGTAAATATATTACTTAAGTTGTTGATAAATTGTAATCCAGTGAATACATCAGTAGGAGTTACACTTTCATGGAGTTATTGGAGACAATATAAGGTGGAACCAACAAGGCCATCTCCACCCATGGCAATAGGGGGTGTGTAACACTCTAGAGTACAAGGTGAAGGGGCTTTGTAATTCTGATATTCTAATGTCCAGAGGCTTTAGACACTCTTGATCCGACCCCATTCCGAATGCACTAAAAGTGTTCTTGTGCAAGTGTTCCTATCCTGCCCTCTGACCTCAGTCTTGACTCTGTTATGACATGCTTTCCCCCCTGAATGATCACTCATTTCTCTTTGTCCTTCTAGACTGTCTCTCTTTCAGTGTCTTTCTCTCTCCTGGAGCGCCATGAGATTTTGTCCCCGCGGTATTCCTCGTCACCTTGTTCTTTCCTCCCGCTCAGCTTTGTCTTCCCTTGACATTCCGTTCATCCTTCATGCCTTATTTGCCTGTCTCAGTATAAGCACTCCTCCCTCTCTTTTTTTCTCTCCCTCACGTTTTCTCTCATTCTCCTTTACCCGAGGTCATCCCTCGTTCACTGAGGCCATCATCACCCCTCCCCTCGGCTGTGCCCTTTAAGCAAACAGATCAATCACTACCTGTTTTCCTCAGTGTCACCTTTTCTGGTCCTCGGCTAAAAATAGACCCTCCAGACCCTCTCCCTCAATCTTCCCTTCGCTGTCCTCCAGACCTTCCCCACCCCTGACCTTTGCCCTTGGTCACCAAAAGGGTCTTCTATTTGTGTTTGCCTGTCCCTAACCTCCTCAGGTGACCTCTCATGGCAATGGTGATCGAAAGTGAGATTGCCAGT